>NW_021680744.1:98918-108664 GCF_001412515.2 Diachasma alloeum
ATATATATATATATTTATCTTTTAATATACATGATTATCTTGATTTATTTATTGTTATATCCTCCATCGCCTACGGCTTCATAACCTCCTATATTTACATTAGTTTCTTAACTCCTCCACTGATAGGATTCTATTAAAAAATTCGATCATGGAGGATGAGACAGTACGCTGATGTGTTGGGTGCAAAAGGAAATGATGATTCAAATTCCAGACAAATATCAACTGGTCTGGTTTTCAAATACTCATTCTGCTTGGAACAATCGATTACAATTAATGGTGCGTCTGTTATAAATTTCTCTCTATTCAATAACGGCTCAGCTTCCTTTCCGTAGTAAGACACCTGAAAGTTCACGTACATGTTGTATAGTGTTGAATACTGATTGAGGGCAATATCCAAATTCAAATTGCCATATGGATAGCTCTCTGAGTTGAGGAAAAGCTTCACATCTCTGATACTGCAATGATCGAAGTGGCTCGCATTGGCTGTCTGAATGTTTTTACGACTCGTTTGGAATCCAAGAATAACGTATCTTGGTTTCTCCAATTGAGATGATGTCTTCACAACCCAAACATGCTTCGAGGTTGCTGGGAGAAGAGGATACTCATACAATTCCCATGTACGAAAGCCAATTGTAATGGGTGTGTCTTTTGCGATAAAATTGAGCAGCTTCACCTTGCGCTCGTCCGACACTTTAACATAGGGGATCAACCACTCAATCTTTTGAAGGTTGATCTTCCATTTCTCCTCTGGGTTTTGTTGATTGACAGCTCTCTGAAGTACTGCACTGATGTCTGTTTTCGATCTCGTAATAATGAGTTCATGTTTTGCATTCACAACAATCTTCTGATAATCTTCAGCGAAGCCAAGTAGAAGACTTAATGGTATAGAGATGTCGAAATATCCTGCATTATCAGTGATTTTCTCATTACTATCCATACTATCATTCTTGAGCCAACCTGCATTCTCCATCAAAAACCACTGGTTAGGACTCTGAGAAACATAATTTTTCATGAGACTCGTTAAACCCACATTTTTCGCTCGATCAATCTCTACACCATTGAGCTCATATCGCACTTCCTCAAACAGATGACAGATAGCGTTACTCACGAGTCTTGTTCTCTCGGCTGGTGTTGTTCCATTATCTTTGGTTAATCGACCATTAATATGCAGATGACTCTTACTGGGCAATAAACATAAATCTTGATGTTGCACAGTAATTGAAATTACATCATTATTACCGTAGCTTGATGAAGCAAAGGGTTGATGGGTATGCATCTCATAGTGAGAAACTGACTCATCGAAGATGATAGATTTTTGAATCTTCAAGATGTCCTCCATAATATATTATTTTTTCCTTATCTATGATTGGATTTACACTCGAGGTCTCAAGTTTAAGCTCTTGAGGAATTGAATACTCTCACGTGTTAACGGTTTGATGGGTCTTTGACGACTGCTAGTCCTCTGGGGGGATGACTCCCTTTTATAACTCTTCCCGATCTTCGTTTGGAAAACAATACCCATTAGGTACGTTTGATGTGAAGTCTTATTGTAATTAATTCTCCTTGGAAGTTCAACAATTCACCATCCTGATCCACCAATCTCAGCTGGAGATGATCTATTGCTTGGACCACGATCGGAAGGTAAATGAGATTCTTCGGCACCTCAATGACCTTATATCCTGGAGGCACAGTGGGAAAAAATTCATGAATGATGTGAGCTTTCTTCCCATTAATATACGCACCTCCAGTGATATTACACTCCACACACATAGAATTCACCTTAAGAATCCTAACTGGCAAATCAGATACGTGTGATTTATTAGGTGATAAAATTCTGTTATCAAATCCTAATAATCTACCAATCGAATCAGAAAGTTCAAAATTAATTGTATGATCACTTTTGATTTCACTGCACAAAGTATTATTATTGGCTTTTATGTTGATTGAAACACCTCTCTTTTGCAGAACCTTCTGCAAATAATGTTGAATATCTTCAATCTCATAACTACCTTGAGGAACGTTGATTGTATACTTCTTATTATCAGAGTAGTAGAATTTATTATTCTTTTCTGTAATATTTGGAATTGAATTGAATGTCAATAATTCAACAAGAGCCAAGCTGTAGTGATGATTGTGAGATAATTCAATGGGAGGAAAATAATTCACTTCTAGAATAGAAGAGGTCCCCGACAGTGTTAATGTGAAAGATTCTCCCATGGTTGTCAGCAGTAAACTAACTCAATGAATGAATGTGAGCGATATTTATATCTGTCCTTTGAGAAATTTCAGACATAGATGACCACATATGATTGTGTCATACTCTTGATGCTTCTGATGATTATATTTGACAAGGCTACCAACACCGAAATAATCCATCAATTCTTTTGGTGGTTGTAAATTTCCAAAACTATCAAAATAAATGATTTCATTTTTCTGTTTCTTATATGCCACCCAGTGAGTGCCAGGACCATCCCTATCATCCAAATTCACTATAGCTGATTCATTTACCCGAGGTCCATTTAGGGGCAATCCATTTCCCATGTAAACTTCTCGGAAATATGGAATTTTCATGAGTTTGGAGTATTTTATGATATCAGCATCACTGAGGGCTCGGTGTGGTAGCTTTATGAGTTTTTTGGTTGCAAATGGAGTCCCAATCCTGTTTTATAGGGCTTCAGATACAATCCTTTACCCATTGAAATTGCTTCCATTGCTTGATTATGACGTTTACTCTCATCAAGGTACTGCTTAGCTGCTTTCGCGTCGTTCACAGCTTTTGCGATACCAGCGGCGCCTCCAGCTAAAGCTCCCGTGGCACTTAACCCAGCAAATAAGGGAATCAAGAATGGTAGTACTCCACCAATTTTTCCGGGTACTGGTAATACTCTTGGCGATTTTACGGAGTGCTTTCCTCCAGCGTTTCGGACAGCATCTCGTGCAGCTTGAAGAGCTGATTTGATCGCATCTCCCGGGCGCATCGATTGTTTCGCCGCTCTGATGATGGTTTTGAGAGCAACATGCTTTTTTGCAGCAGCACCACGTCCACATGATTTCTTCTTTTTCACAAGATTTTTCCTACGTTTACTACTTTTTCCCCCCACTCTTTTTTTCAATCCAAATTCAAGGCTAGTCTTGGTTTTCATAGCATTAGCTACAGCCCAAGCTGCAGCTTTTTCGGTCAAACCCGCGTCTTTTGACAATACACGTGTCCACGCTCTGTTTTCTAATACTTTGTCAGCGTTATGTCTTGCGGAGAGATTCTCTCGATTCTTTGAATATGCGATATCGTGTTCCTTACACGCTTTATCGAGAAGATTGATCCCAGGATCACCGCGAGTTAACCTCTCTGACAGCTTCGTTCCTGGTCCACAATATTGATATCCGGGGATATGTAGTTCGATCGGTAATTTGTTGATTATCTTATTGAAAATTCCTCTTCCACTCCTCTTACATCCTCTCACTATCATAGCTCATGCTCAACTAAGCGTGAATGGTATATAAACCCACTATTTATGTTTTCATCTCAGTTGAACATGAGAAGTCATGAGCAATACTCATCAAAAAATAAAGTTTGCGAAACAGGAAGTGAGATTACCCATTTTGAATTTTGATCAAGTAGTACAGAATGTAGATGATAAAATGAGAGAGAGACGTCATGGTGAATTACTACCGAATACAGTTCGAGCAATTTTTTGTGGACCTTCCAACTGTGGTAAAACAAATGCATTATTGGCGTTGATCACACATCCGAATGGTCTTAGATTCGAAAACGTGTATGTGTATTCAAAGTCTTTGAACCAACCGAAATATGAGTTTCTAAGAAAAGTTTTAGAAGCAACGAATACAATTGGATATTTTCCATTCAACGAACATGAAGAAGTCATAAAACCTGAAGATGCGAACCCCAATTCCATCTTCATTTTTGATGATGTTGCGTGCGAAAAGCAAGATAATATGCGTGCTTTCTTTTGTATGGAGCGTCACCGAAATATTGATTGCTTTTACCTTTGTCAAACATATACGCGTATTCCAAAACATCTCGTACGTGACAATGCAAATTTATTGATCTTATTCAAGCAGGATGATAAGAATTTGCGACATATTTATGAAGATCATGTCAACACGGATATGACTTACAATCAGTTCAAAGAGATATGTTCCTCATGTTGGAATATCGATAAATATACCTTTTTAGTGATTGATAAACATAGAGAACTGAATGATGGTCGCTATAGACGAGGATTCGATTGTTTTATAAATATATAATGCACATGATTTTTTCAAGCAGTCGCATCCAGAGCTTCATCATGACAAGTTCTATTTTGAATAAAGAGAAGCATGTGTTACAACAAATCGCAGACGCAAGTGAAGCAATTCGTGAAAAGCATAAACTAATGAAATTGGGGAGAGAAGATACAGAAAAAACTCTGAATGAAGTTTTCAAACCAGTGGTTACACCATTACAAAAACTAGTGGATCAAGCCTCTCATGATGGAATTCCTAGGAGAGCGAAGAGATATAAGAAGCGCAAAGTTCCCGATTCATCTGCTTCAAGGAAACGAGTGGTGGAAACAGATGATTCTAATATTCCAATAAAGATTCAACGAATGAAGGAAATGTATGATTCAAATATTCCTAGAAGACCACCATCAGAATCAGAGTTGAATAGAAATGTTCACACACCATCATCCTCCACCATGGAAACGGAAAATATTGATGATCAAGATGATTCTGATTCTGTGGAGGATGAAGATATGCATAATTTATCACAAGAATATATGCAATTATTCGACACTCCTGATGGGGATAAAAAATTGGGCTTGAGAACAGGAGTCCGCAAGTATAAAGGTAATTGGGTAATCGGGATAACCCCAATTAAATTTGAAGGGGGTACAATCGTGGTTGGTCATGAAAAATTTGATCAAACTCCAGGACTTCTCGAAATATTATTCAAAAAAGAACCCAATGTGGAGAAAATTACAGATGATAATAAGAGAGCATTCACGAAAATTGTGAAGATGACACATCTTGATAGGCAATATTTTAACCCAAAGAAAAGTTTGATGCGGCATAATACAGAAAAGTTTGTGAATTTCATGACTCAATCTCCTCAAGGGACAGGATTATCAAATCCAATGATTGCAAAGAGGAAACGTAATATCGATTATGTATACTGGGATGATCCAAATGAGCTGGTGGATCGACTCCGATTGTTGTATGCATCTCAAGCAGCTGGCAATAATAATCATAATAATGAAATAATTTCAATTATCGAGGAGCTGCGGGAGGCTGGATTGATATATTAGAAGTGAACACATCTTGGAAACATCAGTTACAAAATGAGCGTTGATGTGTTTGGACGACAGTTGAATGCTGCTGGAGCTGCACCCCGGAATATTCAAGGACCCCCAGGTCGGGGCTTCAAGCTCACAGCAGATGGACAATTTGATATGAAGAACAAGCGATTATGTAACGTTGCTGAAGCAGTAGAAGATAATGATGTAGTTTCCATGAAGGTTGTCAAGCGGCTGATTGAAGATTTGCGGATTAATTTACTACAAAAACACATGACACAGAACCTTGAAGCCATTCGAACACTAGATGAGAGAGTGAAAACATTGGAGAGTTTAGGTAAAAATTCTCCAATCGAATCGAATGAAGATAATAGTATAGACGCTGCACCAGAGTTTTCAGATAGTGGAAAAGAAGTGAAACGTATTAAGAGAAGTTCTAAAACGTTAACTGAGAATGAAGGTGAAAAAACAAGGAAAAATAGAAAAGTTTAAGGCGGAAAAAGAAGCTCTAGTTGAGGAACTCCACAGACCTGCGCGTAGAAATTATCCCAGAAGCAGAGTAGATATACGAGGTCTCAATGAAACTTGGCAAGCTGATCTTGTGGATATGTCAGCATATGCTAAAGAAAATGGTGGTTATAAATTTTTACGCACAATTATCGACATTTTCTCTAAATTTGCATGGGCAGTACCCATTAAATCAAAAAGTGGATTGGATGTAACAAAAGCTATGGAATCTGTACTCAATCAAGGTCGAGTACCTCAAAAGCTACATGTTGATCAAGGAAAAAAATTCTATAACAAAGAATTCAAAAATCTGATGCAAAAATTTGATACAAAAATGTATTCAACGTTTAATAATTTAAAAGCGTCGATTTGTGAACGATTCAACCGTACGTTAAAAGAGCAAATATGGAAAAAATTCTCTCTCCAAGGATCATACAGATGGTTCGATATACTTCCTGACATTATATCATCTTATAATGATACAAAACATCGAACAATTCATATGAAACCCAAGGATGTGAATGAAACGAATGAAAAGATCCTTCGTCACCAAGTTTATGGAAAATTTCTGAATAGAGTTAAAGAAGCGAAATTCAAAATCAATGACAAAGTGAGAATCAGCAAATATAAACATGTTTTTGAAAAAGGCTATACACCCAATTGGACAACTGAAATTTTCAAGATCATTCGCGTGAGGAGGACTGAATCAACTACTTATAAATTGATTGATTATCAAGATAATCCTATTGAAGGAAGTTTCTATGAGGAGGAATTATCTAAAGTTAAGCATCCTGATGTATACCTGATTGAAAAAGTGATTAAAAAACGAGGAAATAAATTATATGTGAAGTGGTTAGGCTTTGATGATTCTCATAATAGTTGGATCAATGAGTCAGATGTGTAATGTGCAGAGATGTTTTTTTTATCTACTTGATGTGTATCATTTGTGAAAAGGAAATAAAATTGAAAAAAAAAACACAAAATTTTTGTATATTCATATTTATTTTTCACCTTAATCCTAAATATACAATGTATGAAAATATATATATTTATAATTATACACTTGGTTTAGTATACCCCCAAGGTAAGGTATCTATCATGTTCGTAGAAATCATACGCTTATCATCTTCCCAGCTCAATGCTAATTTCTTCTGACGGATTGTATGCACCTCATGTTTCTTACTCCGGATCAAATATTGATCTTTCACAACATGCTCATTATTGAGGAGACAGTTCTTATAGTCATTAAAAGTGATTTTCCTGAGTGTAGCAGCTTTAACACCCTTAGCTTTCTTCTTAGCTTTTTCGTCATCCAACATCCTGAATGCGTATGTCTTCGCTCGCAATCCCACAAATTCAACCATGAGTTTACCATTATTCTCATCCTTCATAAGACCCAATACTTTCTTGTTTGCTAGCGGCATTCCATAAACATTATCCTCTTTGTAGTCAGAGGTATCGAACATGTGTATGTCTCGTTTAACACACTCATAGATATTGGGTACTTTGAACAAATACAATAAACTATCTGTATCTGTGTACATCAATTTCGCGGTGCTCCCAAATTGAGTTTTGACGTAGTTGTAATGGAAGTCATACACAACCGTTTTCGATAAATCGAGGATGGCAAATCCAACGTAGATGGGTTTCTTGAAGTACACTGACGTCCGATTCATTTCAATGATAACCATATCATCATCGAAGATCATACAGCTATGAAAATTAGGTATTGCTATCAAAACTTTTGCTCCATACCGACCACCCCAGTGTGTAACGAGCTTAATATCTTTCTGTTTTCTAACATTCTCCATCGTTTTTCCGAATACAGCATTATTCATCAATTTGTAAAAGTTTTTTTCGAATTCATTTTTTGATGCTTGTCTCTTCAGAGTATTCAGTTCAATGTAGGGTTTCAACCAAGGCTCCTGCTCGAATTTCAAAATACGATGAATGTGTTTTAGTTTCATACCAAGTGCTGTGTATTGTTTCAAGTTTCGATAGTGTATGACATACTTCTCCTTCGGGAAAAGTGTTGTCACTAATTTTGCATGTTTGCTTCCTGGTGGGATTAACTGCTCTGGGCAGAGAGGGAAATCCTTATGCAAATCATGTAGTCCGTTCGGATATTCCAAATCAACTTCAAGAATGTATCCAATTGGCGAGTCATCAGGAATATTCAAAATATCCACAGAAGAAGGATCAATCCACTCAAATGAATCACGAGGCAGGCTCATACACATAGCAGCCCCATACAAATTGTTCACATCATAATACATTAAATATGATGTTTCTGTAGATGAATCATAGAGTTTCTCCCCCATAAATGGATTATTAGCATGAGCATATCTATTTGCACACTGAGATACCCCACCTCTGATATCTTTTTCAATGAATAAAATCATTTCTGTATCTGTAAGAAGCTCCAAACTCACCTTTGTATGCTTCAACATAGCATCGAAGGCTAAACCAGGTGCTGTATAATAATGCAAAGGGTCCAACTCATATGTAGAGAGGCAATTGTGACAGAAATTTTCGAAAATGTCAGCTAGCAATAAGACATCAGTCTGTAGATAAAGCTCTGAATACTCCCCCAATGTTTTAATATCAAATTGTCTCCACACACTCAGAGCATGCTGATAATCTTCATCGGATACATGTTCATCCATCAGTTTTGAATAGAACGCTTCTTTCTCTGGTAATTTCGTTTCATCCAATTTACTCCAATCATCAATATATTCATAGGGGAATACTCCCTTTCTGCACATAAGATTGAATTTGATGGGATCTGGTTGGTATTTTTTAGTGATTTCTTTATGCACATCATCAAGATAATTTGCTAATTTTTGAAGACTGCTACCCATAAATCGGAACGAATCGATGAATCTCAAATTCACGCAAGTCCCTGGGATCCATTTAGTGAATGAGATATAACGTTCTTTATTCACAGGAAGAATTTTTATATCCCCCGGAAATGATGTTGCGAAGCTGCGAATGATGAAATGAGCATCATAACCAGATAGATTGTGGAATATGATGGGGATGATATGAGAGTCCTGATATGCAAGATTACAGCCGCGATGTGCTGCCCCACGATATTTTCCTGTTAAATGACTATGATCACGAACCTTGTCCCCATCACTTAAAGGGTTCTTACAGATGTAGCACTTCGCTTCTGATTGAAAATCTTCAATTTGTTGGGATGATAAATTTTCCATCTTTAGATTAGCTTTCAAATACCAGTCAGCTGTATATGCTAGTTGTTGCATTTCCATCGAAAACCATTCAATACAATCATGACCTCGATGCGTTTTGAGTTTTGATCGAGAATCATCAAAAGCACAATGCGTGTAGTATGCGAAGCTATGGGCAATATGATGATCATTCTCCCCCTCCGGTTTTATCAGAGATTCTAGATCTGCGTAAACTGCAAATGGAATTTTTTCTCCATGCTTGAAATTTTTAAATTTTAATATCTTATCCTTCTCATCACGTATAATCATTCGTACTTTGTTCAGATTAGTACAATCTTCCCTATGTTTCTCGAACGAAGCTTGATGTCTGAAGTGACAAAGACAACGATCACATAACCATGTGAATGACTTTGCTTTGGAGATTTGATTGCTGACTAGTCGTGACAAGTTGCGAATCCAAGCGAAATGAAAGGTTGATTCATCAGACAATTCCGCATTGCTCTCCACCATCAATAAATGGATTGTATCTCGACTTGTAATCTTCTTACTCAAGTATAAAGGAATTATGGTATTCTTGCGAGCATGCGATTCTAGGCCATAAACATGAATCCTCAAATCATTCATCTCCTCAAACTTGGGAATTTCTTTGAGAGTCATTGGGAAGGTTAGACCTTCATATTTGAGTACAGTGCGAAAATGAGGATATGAACCGAGTGAGCAGGCATTTTTACATGTCGGATGAAGAGCGGCCGTA
>NW_021680744.1:108716-109496 GCF_001412515.2 Diachasma alloeum
TATGGTATTCTTGCGAGCATGCGATTCTAGGCCATAAACATGAATCCTCAAATCATTCATCTCCTCAAACTTGGGAATTTCTTTGAGAGTCATTGGGAAGGTTAGACCTTCATATTCGAGTACAGTGCGAAAATGAGCATATGAACCGAGTGAGCAGGCATTTTTACATGTCGGATGAAGAGCGGCCGTAACTGCCCACAAAAAACAAAATTGATCGAAATTTTTTATATTCACAACAGCTTTCCTAGCTTGGATGTCATTTGGAAGCTCAGTGAATGTTGAGGCTCCACCTTTCATGGGTTCGTACTTGTTAATATTAACAACCAAATTCACTATTTCACTGAAGGTCCAGCCGGAACCCATCTCTTGAAAATCTTCCAGTTTGACAATGAAATGATCTATTATGGAATAATCAAACCAATCACTCAGGTTTGTTCCAGGCAGAATCACTTCATTTTTCGATGTGAAATGTTTCGTTTCTTCTTGAACTTCCTCTGATTTTATGATTATAAATTTACATGAAAGCACGCAATTGACCTTCACGCCCTCTACATCACTCAAAATATGATCCAATTGCCGGTGAACTAGAACTTTACAATCTTGAAGGAAAAATTTGATGTCTTTATGAACCAAATTAATGACAACCCCTGTCTTGATTCGATTTTCGAAGGCAGATTGTAAATTTCTCCATTTCACTCGATTGGAAATTTTCTTCACTGATTTCTTCTTCTGCATTTTACCACCATGTTTGCTGTGATATTTAAACGCTTCAATATACCA
>NW_021680744.1:109611-126202 GCF_001412515.2 Diachasma alloeum
ATCATAAAATTTCAATGTATTCACTCTTTCTTGTGTTTCCCTACATTTTCCATAACAAATATTCAATTAAAAAATTAAATATATATGGCTAATTGATGAAGTTCAATAGAATTAGAGCTTTAAAAGTGAAAAGAAAAAAGTTTACGTAGGAGAATCGAACTGGAACTCCAGGATGCACTCGCTACCACTGAGCCATCCTAGAAGATATTTTCTGACATCAATCTATCCTCCTTTATGCTTGTTTTTTCAAGAAACTGGAATTCGTTTGTTCCTTTTCCCCTTTTTTGCGTGTGTTGCTGATGGTAAAGCAGAATCTTTTTTTCTACCAACATCTGTTCACGATCATCGATCAACACCCTGTTTTACCGACGGTGGATGTTGTCTAAATTAGAGTTTTTTCCTTTAAGAGGCAGTGGAACTTACCATCTGAGTAGAAATTGGATTCCAATTTTTTTCCGTCGCAAGACCATCATTTAGCAAAATCCAAATTCTTACATCATTCATAATCCTGATATCTTCAGTGTAAGAATTTGGATTTTAGAAAATAATGGTCTCACGCTGAAAAAAGTTGGAATCCAATTTTTACNGAGAAGATGGTGGAACTCGCGTCGAACACAGACTACTTCACTTCTGATATTAAAACTGTTAGGACACGATTTGGATTGAGTATTGTTGTCACCATCGACGCAACTTTCACCGTTTTCCTGCCAGAACGAGTCACAAAATTTCTCCTGAGTGATGAGAAGCAACTTCAGGACCTTCAAAAATTGGTGCTCGAGAAAAAAGTCAAATTGAAGTATCTTGGTGAGGGGACGGAGTTTGAATTCATTAGGATTTAAGGTATTCATCGGAAACGGGAGGACCATCCATATCATTGAATGAGTCATTAAGATTTTGTGAGCGATTTTTGTATTATGAAACTAACAATAAAGTTATGAAATCATAAAATTTCAATGTATTCACTCTTTCTTGTGTTTCCCTACATNGTTGTTTCCCCCTCCTGATTCTCCTCCTTCTGTACCACCATGGGTTCGAGCTCTTGGGGGCGTTGATTTTCGTTATCAACTTCCTCCTCTTTCACCACCAATGGAACATCCACCACCTCCATGACGTCTTCTGGTTCACCTCCAACCATAACCAGCATGTAATTTTCCTCCTCCTTCACTTTAACAGGCTCAAGCTGATTTTCATCACCAATTTCCTCCTCTTTCACCACCAATGGAACATCCACCACCTCCATGACGTCTTCTGGTTCACCTCCAACCATAACCAGCATGTAATTTTCCTCCTCCTTCACTTTAACAGGCTCAAGCTGATTTTCATCACCAATTTCCTCCTCTTTCACTACCACAGGAACATCCATCTCCATGGCGTCTTCAGCTCCAGCCATAACCAGCATTTCATCTTCCTCCTCCACTCTAACAGGCTCAAATACCAATTTGTAAATGATAACTACCCCACTTTTCCATTCAATAATAGAAACAGAATCATTCCACGCCCTGCCAATCAAGTTTCTCCAGATTGGGATTCTTGATACCTGCATCCTCTCCTCCCCCTCATTGTTTGGAATAGTAGTCACATCCACCTCTTCACACCAATACTCAAATTCTGATTGCTTCAGGATCCTCGTGCAGATGTCATCAACGATAAAATAGATCTCGTTTACGTACTCCATCCAGTGCTGCACTAGGATGGCTCGAACTGTCTCGGTAATCAATTTGGCTTGGGGATGATTTGGCCAGAGTCTAGGACATCTCACTTCCAAACACTTTGAGAAAAACCACCTTCCTCCTGCACAATCACGATAACATCTTGAACGGATAAGCCCATAATTACTCGTTGCTCTCGCTCTCGCTCCCATTTTTTTTTGCGCTTCGATTTCAACTGGGGTACTAGTGCTCTGATTGAAACCTCTAAAACACACTGGATCAAATTCTCTGGGGCTGGGTGCCTCATATAGATGTTATCAAATGTTTATACTTTTGAGAGTGATGAAGAGGTGAATAGGTGTAATATGTCTATCCTTTTTTATCTTATGGTGTCATATGGGTTTGAGATCATTCTCGAATATTCTGGACATTTCTTTCATGCGAATAAAAAAATCTGAATCACTCTTCGTTTTGCTCCTTCGAGGGATCAAATAACTTGATAATGAATGGTGAGAAGAGAATTGTTGAAAGACTCAGATAGAGAGAGATTAAACTGGGAATACAGTTTCTTATCTCTTCCGGTAAGAATCGAATAACTCAATTGATGAAAAATTCAATTTGGTAATGAATTTTGGTTGATTTTCTATAAATCAACATTCAATATCATGAGAGGATACGATGGGATTATTCCACATGTGTTTCCCGAAAAGTTTTAGGAATCGGAAAAGGTAGTCATAAAGAAAAATATGCCTCTCATCAAAATACATATTTTTGTCTTTATCTATTTTTTCTCTATTCCAATTATATCAAGACTTAGAATCGAATGAAAATGCGCTGAAAAGTAGTGACATATATATAGTATGGGGTGGATTGTGATGGAGCATCAATCGCACTTCCGGTTCAACCGGAATACGATATTCATGATGTAGATCTAACATAATGATTGAAATATCTAGAGCGGGGAACTGGAAAAAGGAATATTTCCCTCCCAAAACTGATGAATTTAGTCTCTCTGTTTTATATTTTTCATTAATTTTGATGTGATAATTAGGAAAAAAATTCAGGTGTGATAAAATAGGAAGATGACTCCGTTGAAGAAAAGAGAAATGTGTACAAGCGTGATAGCCCATTGCATAGCGTGATGGTCTACAGCGCTGTGGGTAGTGGGTTCAAAACCTCGGTCCTCCATTTTTTTTATTTTTTTTTTATTTATTCTTGAAAACTAGAACCGCTGTGATACAATTAACTGATTTAGAAATCACAATCGATATAGTTTTTCCAGTTTGGAAATTCCAAGCAAAATGAAATAAATCTGTCGTGGAAAGTGAACATGATTCAATAGGAAAACCTTACAAACAACTTAGTCGTGTGGCGTAGTGCGTGCGGCAATAGTTTGTGACGCTCAGAATCTTGGGTTCGAATCCCACAACTTTCATTATTTTTTTTCTATTTTTTTTTTTTTTATTACTCATTTACTATTTTCAAGATCTTTATCAATCAGGGTTTATGGGAAGAGAATTCATTCAATTATAAAATTGGATAGGTTCTGTTCATATTTATTATCTGAATGAGGTGCTAGTATACATTGTACAAAAGTTTCAATATTCATTTTTACAAATAGAGCAGTTTTTCAAAAGTGGCGCAGGACCATCTCCAACATCCCCTGAAGTTGATACTGGATGATGTTGATAGCACCGTCGATGTTCTTGAATCTCAGACATCCTTTTCAGCTGCTCTGATAATGAGTCCCACAACTAATCAACATGTTGCCAGGCGAATCTCAACAGGAAATCTCTCAGGAAATGTGTAGAGTCAAATTGTTTTGATTGCATATTTTGGATTGTTTTATGCAGATTGATGGATGGGTCCAAACTTAAAATGAAGTACTTCTTGTACCAGTCCATCAACTTCCGGCTATTCTCGAATGCACACGTATAATTTTCGATAACACTGTATTCGCGATGAATCCAATAAGTAGGGCCAGTCAAATTCTTCGCCTTCGAAGACCCTAACCCATTCAAATCAATAATTAATTTATTAGTGTAGGATTCCAACCACCGTTTCTTCTCAGGACCATTAACAAAAATGATCTCTACCTCCGCTGTCACACGTGTGATAATTCGTGATATGGGAATTCACCTGATTCCCATGGAAGTCCATGATAATTTCGAGTGAGCCATTTGTTTGTTCTCCTGTATTTCACTGGTATATCACCCCATTCAGAAGAGGGGTCGAACAGGATGCAGAACAGGTCATTTTTAGTGAGCGAATGAGCCGCCAGTTCTTTCACAATAAACTTATTATTTGAGCACTGAAAACCTTGTACATCCAAACAGAACATTCTCTTCTTCTTCCCACTATGAACTTGATTGTAATGGTTTGAGATGGAACTGTGGAGTGAGTGTCATATTGAAATAGCTTGAGTCTTTTATAGGACCTCCCCTCCTCTTTGAGGAGTTATGGAATATTCCTGGATATTCTAGAAGAATCGAGAATATACAGGACTTGGGGAATGTCCCCACCAGACGAATCAATGAGTCATCCTTCAATGATATTCCACAACAATCGTCATATTATTCACAATATCCTATTACATGCAAATCTTAACAGGAATTATATGATATCCCCACCCCGCAGAACAATGAGTCATCCCCAGATACCAGGATGACATCATCCTTCCAGAATATTCCCCGACCGTGCTGCCACCTGGCTCTCGAATATTCAGGATGACGTCATCCTTCTAGAAAACTCTACGCTGGTGGTGCCACCTACGTGACAGTCGAATCCCCCCAGCGATATAAGTCCCAACAGGACTCCGGAAGTCCCCCCACCACACCCCCAAACCGATGAGTCATCATGATGACTCATCGGTTTGGGGGTGTGGTGGGGGGACTTCCGGAGTCCTGTTGGGACTTATATCGCTGGGGGGATTCGACTGTCACGTAGGTGGCACCACCAGCGTAGTGTTTTCTAGAAGGATGACGTCATCCTTCTAGAAAACACTACGCTGGTGGTGCCACCTACGTGACAGTCGAATCCCCCCAGCGATATAAGTCCCAACAGGACTCCGGAAGTCCCCCCACCACACCCCCAAACCGATGAGTCATCATGATGACTCACCGATGACGTCACCCATCTCGAAACTTCTGCGACTGTGGCGCCACCTGGTGGTGGGCGCTGGAACTTATATCCAGAACCCGCCTAGTTTAACTACTGTGCTGGAGTGGTGGATGGCTGAAAAAGCCATGGTAAGAAGTTTTACTCAGCGTAGCCTGGTGCATAACTGTGGCGGCGAATATAGGGGGATGCCCCTGCATCCCCCGTGCATAAATCTGAGTTATTTCGGAACGCGAGGTGACGACTTCGTCGTGTTCGGCGTCATCTAGTCCCGGCGGAACGATTCGAGGCGTATGGGCCCGTGGGCCTGGAGTCGAGAAATCCTCCTGTCGGTCCGACCATACGCCGACGGTCTAGTACTACCCGGAGGCAGTGACGCGCGATGACCAAAGCGGTAACTGGTGGTCGAGAGAGTGGGTGGTCGTAGCGTGGGTAACGGAGTTCCACCCTGGTCAGATCAGCCAACGTCCCAGGCTCTGAGGAGTCCCGGCTGAATCGCAGATAGCTCGGAAACTCTCCCGAGTAGAAATACTCGGAGAGAGGAAGCAACGCCGGAGGAGTCGAGAGACCCTCCGGAGGAAAGATGAATCCCATTCAGTAAAGAATTTATGCCGCGAGGCATAATCCTCGGCTTGCAAAGGCCGTGGGAATATGACGGTTGTACTCCTGGTGGACCTCGCCCACTCTACCGTATCACGCTGATGCTAGTTGGGCAATCCATTGTCCAGCCAAAAAGTCCTCCGAGTGGACGAGTTTGCCTCAGAGGCCGGTTTTCGTCGAACCTCCCGTGAAGGTTCGGCTGGCGCCCGAATATTGAGCGATAGAGACGGTTAAAAAGTAGTTTGGATTTTTCCTGGGTGAACAACCCGGGAAAATATCCTTACATTGGATACAACTTTATCGTTTAATATCTCAAAAACCATTCATTCGATTTCATTTTCTTTTTCAAAATATTCGTCTGATTATTTTGAAACATACATATTAACGTTTTTCTATTTTTGTGTCTGAATGTTCCTTTAACGTTCGATTACATGAGTGAAGGACGTGGTGAAATTCTGAAATGCTGAGAACTAATTACTAACATCGAGTTGGACCCCTGTATAATATTTCTGATTGATCGAGTCAATACTTTTCGGAATAGAAATTTGTGCTTCTCAATTAAAAATTGGAATTTTTATGAATCCATTCGGCAGCTTGCTAACAATGGAAATAATAGAAATAAAAAATGAAGAAGCCAAATAGCACAAAGTAGCGATCACAGGTCTTCTGATAGATAGACTCGGTAGTTCCACGACTAAACCCAGAATAACCCGACCTAGAATCCCCGCGAAAGTCACAATCGCAGGGTCGCGTATGGTGCTCAAACTAGGGTTAATACGGAACCTGATCTGGTGAATTTAAACCTCTCCGGGTACGTCTCCTGGGCGCGTCGCATACAAATACACTCGATAGTTGATCACCTCTACCCCCATTGCTACGTTCACCTTGCATTGAAAACACAATGGCGAAGAGTTATATCTTTTGGTGTCTTCTCGTGAAATGATCCATACCCATATAATCAGAAATTATGGGGTTCCATTCAACGGAAAACTTATGCAGAAACCTGAACACATGTCGATAATCTAGAACAATTATTTTTCTAAAGAGCTTTGTAGTTGTTCATCTAGGTAATGAGGAACAACACGTGACTCACGTTAAAATCAAACATGATATACACGAAACACTTCCAAATTTTATAACGAAATAGAATCAAGTCGCAAAATTAGTCGCTCTAATTGAAATATAGTAATTTACAAGGAATAAAGATGAGTTACGAGGACATTGTCCACGTGCACCAGGGAGTACTGTATTCAAATGTAGAAAATCTCATTACAATATCAATTATCATAAGGATAAAATCACGTTGGAAACCATCAGCGAGGAACACGGGGTTAGTGTGAAGTGTATCAGAAATTTGATAAATAAAGTAAACACAATATTGAGTCTTTGGACTGACGAGAGAGCAAGTGAGGGACTAGGGGGAGAGGGGATAGGTTGTCGAGGTAGACGAAACGAAGATAGGGGGGAGGAAGTATAACTGAGGGAGAGAGAGTAAGGGACAATGGCTTTTCGGTATTTTCGATCGCACGATACATACTCTACATTATTACACCAATAAATATGTTAAGAAAGGTACAATTGTCATTTCTGATGGTTGGGAAAGTTACCGCGGGCTCATCCAGAAAGGGTACATTCATCGAATGGTAAACCACCGCTACCAATTCGTCAATTCATACAATAAAACTAGGCACACTCAGAATATCGAAGGCTATTGGCGCGACCTTAAATCGAACCTTTAGAGTTATGGAGTTGGGAGGAAGCACACGAGGAAAAGGATAAGTAAATGTATCTTTAACCGAGATTACTCCTATCAGGAAAGAATTGTCAACTTCTTTAAAATTTTGGGTCGTCATTCTAGCTTTCATTGACTATGTAACGAGATTTTCTCGTTACGGGTTGAAATTCCCTTAAAGAGATATGTGAACTCTGAAATTAGTGAGGAGAGACAGTTAGTGACATCTAGAGGCGGCTGAAGAAGGCTGGGACTAGATGAACTGAGCGACAAACCGATGAAAGACCTAAGGCATAGCAGTTATGGGTGAAACCGCGACCACTGGAGGTCTGGAGGACGTTACTAGACTATCGCTATTTTGATTTTCGCCCAGCATGTGCTAGGGGAAAAGGGGCCGATGTACAGGCTGTCCAAGTAGGCGATTCCATAGGCTATGTCAGAATAGACTAAGGACCAACGGCCACATGAGAGGATTGGTGGGGATAGGGTAACGGAATGACCTATCGTCGCTGAGATATCCAGACTAGGGGGAGAAGGCTCTAGTAAGATTCTGAGTTAGTCGAACGCGGACGCTCGAGCGGGGAAGTCGAAAGGATTTCTCCGAAATATACTGTGGTGTTGGCTTGAAAGATGGCCAAGGGATTGGTGGGCGAATAGCTCAGCGCAGCCAGGTGCATAACTGATGGTAGCGAACGTAGGGGGATGCTCCTGTATCTCCCACAAACGGAAAAAGAGTTATTTCGGAACTCTTAGTGACGAATTTGTTGTTTCCGGCGTTATCCGGCTCGGCGAAATAAATGACGAGCGCATGGGCCCGTGGGTCTGGAGTAGAGATCGTCCTCCTGTCGACCCGACCATGTGCCGACATTCGAGTACCCGGAGACGGTGACGTGCGATGACGGAAGCGGTGACTGGTGGCCGAGAGTGTGAGTGGTCGGGAAGTGGGTAACAGTGTTCCACTTTGGTCGGATCAGCCTCTCGGCGTCCCAGGCTCTGAGGAGTCCCGGCTGATTCGCAATTAACTCTGAAACACTCCCGAGTCGAAATACTCGGGAGGAAAAAGCCTACTAAGAGAGTGAAAAACCCTCCAGGACGAGTGTAAATTCAATTTGCATGTATGATCAGGCCGTGAGGCTTAATTTCCAGCCTGAAATAGTGGCTGGTGACGTTTGGCATAGGATACTCCTGGTGGACCTCGCCCACTCTACCGTGTCACACTGATGCTAGCTGGGCAACCCTTTGCCCGGCCACAGAAGTCCGCTGAGTGGACGAGTTCGCCTCAGAGGCCGGTTTTCGTCGAACCTCCTGTGAAGGTTCGGCTGGCGCCCGATTATTGAGCGATAGAGACGGCATAAAAAGTAGTTTGGATTTTTCCTAGGTGAACAACCCGGAAAAATATCCTTACAACTATCAAGAAATTTTCTGAATTTTTATAATTACAAAATCGCTAAATTATTCCTAAGAATTTAAATTAAAAGAAAAAAAAAAGGCAATTTTGATCAACTCGACTTCCGTCGCTTTCGTTGGCTAGAGAGGTTCCACAGGGTGAAGATAAATATCAACAACTGTTTGATGGATTGATTAATAAAGGTCGTTTAATTGAATTTAAGGTCAAGTCACTGACACTGTGAAAGACACCATAATAGGTATCACGGGCAGTGCTGACCACTCAATTACCAATAGAAATTGTTAAATTGCTATGTATATTTATTTATAGTTTATCTGCCGGAGGGCAGAAGGAGGTTGAGACCTGTACAAAAACATCTTCAAATAAAATAAACCCACATCGTGATAGGTTGGTGCGTAGGCTCTTCGAGGTTTATGCACCACTCCGTCCGAGTCGTGGCCTCAGGTTTCAGCTAAACGTAGTGACCCCAAGTTGGATTGATTTACATTGTCTGAGCAACACTTCGATATTAATTTTCGTTGGATTTTACTAGGTATTTATTCGAATTTATATTCTGGGAAAGGAAAGTTGGTGTTAATCTTGATGGTTCGATCTGGGAGGGGTGATTCCACTCAACAAAAAACAAAAAATACTGTAGCTTTACACACTCAGTACAGGAATAAAAAGGGATCGGTCATCATCTCGGCACCAGTGAGCTGGTCCCTCGTGGAACCTCATTCTCTCGATTTGATAATTTTCTGACAGTTGGAGGGGTCAATAACGGTTAAAAATAACATTAATTAATAATAGAAGAAGAAAGAATAACGAAAAATTGACAAAAAAAAACTTGAATGAACTGTGGTCTTGCTGAGAGGGCCTTTATACCACATTACCTTCATCTACTGAATTTCATTGGAAAATATTGGAATGTTGTTTTCACGCACTGACTCCATACTTCAATGAAATGATAATATGAGTGCAAAAACCCTAAAAATTGACACGAAAATGTTTACCCCAATGTTTACCTATCACAAAACTGAGAGTTCTGCTGGATCGTTAGTACTGAAAATATTTCCGTGAAAGACATAAAATGATTAAACGCTAAATAATATTAAATCACCCTTAAGAGGAGACTCCTCTGAAACTTCAAAATCAGTGTTGACTGATTGGATCTATCGAGTGACTTTTCATATATAATGGGACATCTAGAAAACGGTAGTCATATAGAATTCAGTCAATTTTGCCCGTATTTCGCGGTAAAAGATCACTTTGCTTTCTCTACCACAATTTGCATTCCATTCAGATTTTTATGTAATGATCGTTAGACCGCGAAGAATACAATTCAGTGTGTATTGCACATTGTTGGAATTACATCATAAGGAAATTAATTTTTTTCTATTTTCACTTTATTGCTCACTTTTTGCTTCCGAATGGAAGGCTTGTAATTGACGGATTTTTCGATTCCCTAATTTTGATCGGAAATGATGTAGAATGTCATGAAACGTGGAGAAATTATGTTTTTACAGTCATATATGTGTGACAACTTGGATTTTGGGTGCACAATTTTTTGAATATTCAACATAAATACGCTGAAATCGGTAGATAGAAATCTGAAATTTTGGTCCCTGATAGCTATGAATAAACTCTATTTTGACGCGATGGTTCAGCTCAATCGGCCCAGTAGTTCCTGAGATATATCAAGTTGTTTAAATTTCGTTTTTCATCAATATCTCGGAAACTACTGTACCGATTTGACACTTTTTTCAAAATACTCAGCTCGATAACCTCTATCCAGACCAATCAAAACTTATATGCCGATCATAGAAAGTTTCGGAAATATTGCCGTTCTTCTGTTTTTTCGCTAAAACTGTTCTTCGCACGATAACTTGGGAAAAAATTGGGTTAGCGAGTTGAAATTTGGTATGGTACTAACTCTTACAATAATAAAGGTGGTTATTTTAGATCGGCGCAATCGGCTCTGCGGTTCCTGAGATATTGGCCCTTTTGGGCAATGGGTCAAAATTATTGCAAAAATTTAACGAAAGTATGGTTTTTGAATCATCAGGCACTATTTTTCTCTTTGTAGAGTATAGCTTGCTTAAAATCATAAAATCTGATAGAAATTATCGATTTCCAATCCAAATAATGAAGTTTCTACGAATCCATTCGGAAGCCTACTACCAATGCAATTGGTAGAAATGAAGAGTAAAGAAGGCAAATAACGGATAAAGTAACGGCTGCTTGTTTCCTTCCGAATGGAAGCCTTGTTTTCGATCGATTTTTCGATTTTCTAATTTTGATTGCAAATGGTCTAGAATGTTACGATATAGGAATTGAGGTTGTTGTGGGAAGATACAATTCATTAACAAATGTGATTTAATTAACTAATCACAGTATATTTACATGACGTTTAAAAGTGGATACAAAAGTAAAGACAGAAGTGATCCAGTATAAGGTTTGTAACCGACTGTTGTCTGAGGCGTCTTTCGATTCGCAAGACACCCGAATTCCGTAAATGGAATAAATCCGAAATATAAGCGTGACTCAATAGGTGCGAGAGAGACGGTTCAAAGGGTTTCATACTCCTGTCAATCTTCTTCTCTCGGTGCCGGTGGTCAGCGCGTGTGCGTGTTTGAATGGGTATGTAGCGAGCCGCTAGAACGAAACGTAAAGAAATGACGTTTTTAGGGTCAAGTCTGTATGTATGTATGCGACACCTTGGGTTTTTGCTGATTAATTCTCAGAAAACCGACGTCGGTGGCCGAGTAGGCTAGATACAAGTCGAGTGTGCAAAAGGTTGTGAGTTCAATTCCCATGGAACCGAATTTTTCAACGGAAAGCTCCGGCGAGTGGGAGGTTGCTAATAGAGTAAGCGCCTGTGCCGGCATTGGTTTTCTGTGGTTTCCCATGCTACTCCTATGTTCTGTAGGAGTGCGAATACGGTACAGTGTAAAATCCACAGCCGTATGCATAGGGTTGGGTAGAGTGCCGGAATGAGACCCGAAAAGGGGATTCGAAAGGCCAGAGCAAAAAAAAATTCTTAGAAAATTCAACATAAAGACGGTGACATTTGCATATAAAAATCTGAAATTTTGGCCCATTGTAGCTATTATTGGACACAACGTTGGCACGGTGTTTTAGCCCGATCGGTACAATAGTTTCTGAGTTATAACAACGTGTTTAAATTTCGTTTTTCAATATTTCAAAAACTACTGCACCGATTTCATTTTTTTTTTTCAAAATACTCGTCTCGACGGCCTCTATGCAGGTCAATCAGAATACGTAGTCTTCAATACCCCATTTGAAGATATGACCGATTTTCCGTTTTTTCGGAAAAATCTTGTACGCACGATGATAATTTGAAAAAAACGGAGTTGGCAGGTTGAAATTTGGTATAATTCTATCTCTTATAATACTAAAGGTTGGTATTTTCGATGGATCCATCAAATATGTATATCTGCCGGTTATGTCTATCCAAAATATCAGCCTACTGTATTGTAACAGCTATAATCATACCTAATTCCAATTTGCAATCCCCATTTTTTCTTAAGTTATCGTGCTTACAGGAATGAAAAAATTTAAAAAACATAAAAACGTGGATATCTCGGAAAATTTGTATGAACGGATATATATGATACAGATAGATATTTTGGATAGACATAACCGGCGGAGCAGTTTCGAAGATATTTAATCTTTTGCATAACTCTTTTTCATTAAAAGGTTGCATATTTTCTTGTAGATACCCGATAGCATATAGTTACAGTTCTATGCCTGTCATAAGAATAGGGAATTGTTACGGATTCATTCGAAAGCTTACCGCCTGTGAATCGAGATACGCGGTAGCGTATCGGCCAAGTCACGCCTCATAACCTCACAACAAAACGACGAGAGTTACCAAGTATCTGTACACGACACAACTTTCCCTTCCACTACCCTCAACTGATTTTCCATCAATTAATAAAAAATGCGCCCACTTAGACGAAAACTGTCCTTAGTTACACTATATAAATCACCAATCCACTTTCCACTGATGCAATTATTAATTTAATCCGTTCAACATTTATGAAGATATGCACATAGCAACGAACTGGCATACACATTTTTCGCGTTCCTATTATCTTCCAAACGTGAACGGTCACACTCAAGCCATTGAGTTGGCAGCGCAACTCGAATTCTCACTTTCGCATGCAGGAATTGCCAACAGTGTCTTACGTTATATAGTATCATGGAGCATAGAAGGAAGAAGGGCAAACAGCGGCTGGTGGGACCCCTAAAATCACGTCACGCTGCATGTAGTTCAGATTGGTTCCGATGGTGGCGGTAGTAGTCACTCGCTTGGTAAAACAGATCATTAGAATTGTAACTTTCATTCTACTGAAAATTTCATTCCCTGTCCGTGCAATAATTTGACAATATTATATTAATTCCTCAACAAATATATGTAAAACCCTTGTAGAATATGAAAAAAATTACAGATGTTTTCTGAAAGGGACTCCATGAGTGACGATGCTTTGAAAAATAATTTATGAGAGAACTACGTAAATAGGCAATAAAAATCCAACTGAGGTAAAAATAGCACTGTGAATAACGAAGAACAAAATCAGGTAATTCGTTCAAGAGTTATGGAGCATCGGAGGTTTGTTTGAATGCAAAAAAAATGAACATTTAGTAGTGAAACGGCAAGCCCGGTCAAGTGGATTTTGACTACTGGTCAGTTTTTGACGAATATCTCGGAATCTAAAAGAAATGAAAAAAATTTTGTCACGACTTTTTTTGTAGAGCGAACTGAAGGTAATAAAAAGGGTCATGAAAGAATTTAGCTATCTCTCTTCGATTCCGAGATATTCATTAAAAACTGACTAAAAGTCAAAATCAATTTAACCCGGTTTACCTCTTTGCTACTGAATGTACGTGATTACAAATCGAGATACGCGGTAGCTTATCGGCCTAGTCGCCCCTGTTAACCTCACAACAAAACGACGAGAGCTACCGGGTATCTATAAACAACACAACTACCTTCCACTACCCTCAACTGATTTTTCATCAATTAATAAAAAATGCCACTATTTAGACGAAAACTATGCTTAGTTACTTTGTATAAATCACCAATCCGCTTTCCACTGATGCAATTATTAATTTAATTCGTTCAATATTTACGAAGATATGCACATAGCAAGGAACTAGCATGCATATTTTTCGCGTTTCCATTATCTTCTTAACGAAAACGGTCAGACTTGAGCCATTAAGTTGGCAGCGCAACTCGAATTCTTATTTTTGCCATCCCAGGAATTGCAAACAGTGTCTTACCATGAAGAATAGAGGGAAGGAGGCCAAACCATGGACATATAATGCATAGACTGTGGGTTCCCTATCCCTCCTGTGTACTGAAAAAAACACGAAACGGACAGAGAGTGTTGCGTTTGTCGCTGGTTTCCTTCTCTGTCGAACGGTGCCGGAGAGGGGGATAGTCGCCATTGCATAGTGAATGTATCCCCCACTCCGTGACCGTTCTTGCTCTACACTGACAAATATTCGACACAGAGAGAAACCATCGATAAAACGGCGCTCCTTTTCCTTTTTCTTGCAGCCCCCACCACCTGAACCTGTAGTCTATGTATTATATGTCTATGGGCCAAACAGAGGCTGGTGGGACCCCTGAAATCATGTGAAGCAGCATGTAGTTCACATTGGTTCCGATGGTGGCGGTAGTAGTCACTCGCGTGTAACAAATTATTATCATTGTGAAATTCATCGTGCTGAGATTTCTACTCCCGGTCTGTGCAATAATTTGATAATTATATTAATTCCTTAACACATATATGCAAATACCCTTGTAAAATATGAAAAAAATTACAGATGCACAGAGAAAAGAAGTGGATTAGCTTTAGAAAAAAGTTTTAGAAGAAAATCGTTTAAAATTAATGATTAGAATTGGGATTAATTTTAAACCACAATATACTTGATTTTAGAAAAGGAAAATATTTTCTAAAATCTAGAATTTTTTTTGAATTTTTGAGCGGGAATTTTGCAAAACGGGGAGTTGTGATATCCGGGGGCGGGAGGTTGTAAAGTGGGGGATTTTGCAAAGAGGGGTGTTTTATGAAATGGTGGGTTATCGTTGAGGTTATCCAAAAATATCTCTGGAAACTAAGGGAGATAGCGATTTTTTACGAAAATTTGAGGGGAAAAAGGGGGTTGTACATTGGGAATTCACAACCAAAAAAATTGAGTCGGTCATTTTTTCAAAAATATTTCCGAAACTTGTATGTATGTATGTATTTATTACTGTAAAGTGATACATGGTTTCAAAGTATACAGGGGGGGATTAGTATACGAAAAAATAAAAATATAAACACATGAATAAACTCAAACCTAAAGATAAAGCTATATAATGGAATTACAAGTGTACTATGAAATATATAATACTGGAATAAACTCTTCACAAAAAAAAATATAAGCAGAAGATGACTTGAAGAATCGGGTACATGACCACTACTAAGGAGAGCATTCAACATCCTGCCTTCTTGAGGATTTAACCAAAGGCGGGCGAGACTTCCAACTCATCTGCACAACATAAGAACACGAGCAAAAAAAAAGAAAAATCTGCAAAATACCAAAATTATTAATTATCGTGTGACGTAAAATCAGAAAGTGAGAAAGACGTCAGTCTTCAGCAGATTGAGTAATTCATTTCGGAGGCTCTGAGTTCTAAACATCTCTTCATGTTACACGTGACGATGTCACGTTGATTTTTCCCACCAATTTACCTCCCCCTAAAATACTCAGTTGTCCACCGTTGGCTACCTCAAGCATTTCCCCTTATCCCCCTTTTTACCCCCGCCCCTTGGAGCAGAGACAACACTATTCGGGAATTCTGATCATAGCCGGCCCACTCATCCACTCTTTGGGGAGCTCGCCCCCTTCGGAAGAACCATTGCAAAGGATACAAAAGACTCGATAACGCTCGACCGTCACGCATGCCACGATCCTGAGACGTCACCTTGGCCCCCTGCGAAGATCTGATTGGCACCGATCCATCACGAATTCACACGAAAAGAAGTGCGAATAAGCACGAAGAAGGAGAATGGAAGAAAGAAGAGAAAGACCACTCACTCGTGCTACAGCAGTTCCTGTAGCGAACGCGTGCCCATATTTATATCTGCTGATTGAATTAATTACGTGATCAAAATTACATTGTATTCAGTTGATTTTTTGCTGTGTGAAACCGGAGAAAAAGAGCCGTTTTGGAGCCCACAGAAACCGACTCCTAGTGACGACGTCACTGATAAGGAAGGCTCGAGGTCCCTCTTTACCGTTGCTGATCGCCCCAGAAACAATGTGCATTGTCGCTAGAGATGCGAACCGGTAATGATACCGGTAATTTACCGGTAATTTACCGTAACAATACTGGTAATTTACCCCTCGTCGGTAAAATACCGAAATGGTAAATAATCACTTTCACAGCGCAAATTACCGTAATTACCAATTTAAATTCCATTACGGTAAATTTACATCTATATAGAGCGATTTTGGAAAAATTACTAACAATTTTTGGTAATGATAATTATGATTTTTTGTCTTTTGAATTACATTCGGGACTATGAGAAGGGTGGGGGGCGACTTGGTGAACAACTGCACACACTAATGATACTACAATTTCATCCGTAGAGATACGTTTATGTGTGTGTGCGTGTATACGCCTTCTTTCCTCTGTTTTGGCGGGCATTTTAGTCAGTCAAGAAGAATAATATTATAAATAATGTTATCAAAGAACAGAGGATATTTAACTAAAACATATAGAGTTATTATCATTATTATTGAAGAAAGAAAGAAGTCTGATTAAAAAGTTTGATTAAAAAAACTCTAAAATTATTACTATTGTTTGTATTCTTGTGAAGATACATTGTACTTGAGAAAAGTTGAATAAATAGGAAGTGTTTAACCAAATATTGATTTGTGTTCCCAAATAATGAGTCCATTGCAAAATCTGAAGCATATTACATATTACTTCATTTTTGGGAATATTGATAATTTCTAGAAAGCATAACATATTTTTTATGTAGAGAATAAATTCAAAAGCATCTATATAGATGTAAATTACGGTAA
>NW_021680744.1:129019-197997 GCF_001412515.2 Diachasma alloeum
ATACGCCTTCTTTCCTCTGTTTTGGCGGGCATTTTAGTCAGTCAAGAAGAATAATATTATAAATAATGTTATCAAAGAACAGAGGATATTTAACTAAAACATATAGAGTTATTATCATTATTATTGAAGAAAGAAAGTCTGATTAAAAAGTTTGATTAAAAAAACTCTAAAATTATTACTATTGTTTGTATTCTTGTGAAGATACATTGTACTTGAGCAAAGTTGAATAAATAGGAAGTGTTTAACCAAATATTGATTTGTGTTCCCAAATAATGAGTCCATTGCAAAATCTGAAGCATATTACATATTACTTCATTTTTGGGAATATTGATAATTTCTAGAAAGCATAACATATTTTTTATGTAGAGAATAAATTCAAAAGCATCTATATAAATGTAAATTACGGTAAATTACGGTAATTTTACCGGAAAAAAGTGTTACGGTAATTTTGCATCAAACTAAAAGTTTATTTGACCATTACGTAACAATACCGTAAAATTACGGTAATTTTAATGAAATTTTACCGAAAATAAAATTACCGGTAATTTCACATCTCTAATTGTCGCCCATCCGCCGCCTGTTGAAGCCATCACACGCGGTCGTGAGTACCTGATCCGTCTCCCTGCATCCCATCAATATTCTCCCTTACATTATTTCCCCCCAACGGTGAGCCAACGACCCATTCTGCCTCTTTTCTGATCATTGAACATTTCATGCTGTATATATTTTTCCTGAATAATCTCCCCCTAGACCCACTAGCTTCTTCCGACTTTTTTATGATTAGAATCATCACTCATTTTGGCGTGTACAAAAGTAGCCTGGCTTTAGCCATTCCCCTAGTTCAATATTAAAAGACAATTTCTGCTTGTTATGAACTAGTGTATTCAAATAATTCAGAATATATATCCTATTTTGTTAATTATATCCCTTCTTTGTCCTCAGTTATTTGCCCATCCTAATCCCATTGTAATTAATTGAATAGTAAATAGCTGAAGATCACAAACAATATAATTTCCTGGTACTAATATAATCATTTGAATTCAACAAAATTGATAGTAACTCTATATCCGCTATACTCGAAACAATTCTTCGGCTAATATGGGGTAAAAAATGTTCTCTGAAGGGAAAACAAAAAGGACATCTCAGGATCATATGAGAAAGAGACTCAACTTCTTCTAAATGGCAAAGAGAACAGAAAACTCTACAGTCTAATGGATGGATATCTCTATTCATAATAAATCTAGGCGAATAAATGCTCATTGTTCCCAACTGAGCTTTGATTCTTACAAATTCTAGATTGCATCTACCCGGATAAAAAGACGAGAAGTTGTCCTCCAAGGACCTGTACACCTTACTCTGAAGCAAGTTACTGATGTTGTATCTGTCCAGGTCCTGAACCCTACGATATGATTTATATAAGCTGAGTATTTCAGGAACTCTGTGGCTCCAATAGACGATGTCCAAGTTGAACCAAATATCTTCACAGAAAAATGGGCTGAGAATTAACCTCAATTGAGCTACCCAATTCCATCGGTCATCGATGACTCTCAGCTCCTTAAAATGAGAGTTTGTCAACTGCACTTGATGTAGAAGACAAATCCTTGGCAGTTTCGGAATCCATCAAGAGGATTTTCATAATCCAGTGAAGTGCTTGCTTGACAACGGCAACGCTGGTGTGCTCCAGACCAGTCTCCAAGCGCAGCACAAACCTTGGAGTGTTTCTGGGAAGGAGGAGAATTCTTTTCATGAAGTCTACTTGCGCAATCTCAAGATACTCAGGATCTATGAAAGACTAAACAGATGATGTGTAGAACAAAACAGATGCAACGAGGTACGAGTAAATTTTACAAATTCCCTCCCAGCGCAACAGAGGATGCCGATTTCGTTTTCTTGAAAACTGACTCCCTGGCAGTGGCTCCCAACAGGTTTGACGAGAATGTTACTCCCAGATACATATTCGTTAACAATCTCAATGGCTTCATTGTTTATCGAGAAATCATGATGGGTTCTCGGGAGGCTCCCTGCCTTTCTGAAAACTAAAACCTTCGTTTTTGATGTGTTAATAGTTAGTCCATTCATAGTGCAGTATTCTTCTAATATCTTCGTTTTTCTCTTGAGGTCCACTGGAGTGGGAGCTAAGATCACGAGGTCATCAGCATAAAGAAGCATGATTAGGTCTTCTGAGTGTGAAATACCTATCCCCTGGCTCTTTTATTCTTGAAAAATGAAACAATGTCTGAGAGAAACAAACTGAACAGTAAAGGACTCAACTTTTCTTCCTGTAGGACCCCTTCACTCACGTCCACTCCACTCGTTAGTCCTGCACTGGTTCTAATGGCTAGTTTGGCCCGATCATATAAATCTTTCACAACTGATATAAATTTATGGCTCACTCCAAGAGTCAAAAACTTTTTCCACAGAGAGCTATTTGGGACAGAGTCAAAGGCCCTTAGAAAATCAACAAAGAGCGTATAGACTCTGCCTCCAGTCAATCTGATGCGGAATTGAATCGTCAGCTGAAGAGAGAAAATGTTGTCCATTACTCCACGACCTTTTCTGAATCCAGCTTGCTCCTCTGGTATCAACTTTCTGTTCTCAGCCTACAGGTAGAGTCTATCGTTGAGGATTTGGGTGAATAGCTTGGCGGTTATATTAACAAGTGCTATGCCTCTATAGTTTAGAGGATCCGTTTGGTTTCCCTTCTTATACAGCATGCAGACTACTACTTCCGTCCAGGAAACTGGAACCGTGCCACACTCGAAGACCTTGTTGAAGAGGCCTAGTAAATAGTCGCACCAAACTGGTATTAAGTGCTTGAAAAAAGCAAGAGGGATTCCATCACCTCCAGGGGCCTTATTTGGTTTACCTCGGCGTAAGCAGCTGTTCAGCTCCAGCGACGAAAAAGGTGCGTCAAGAAGTGGGTCACTGTTTAGTCCTGGACTAATATCAATTACAGTTTTAACCGGATAAATTTTCCTCACAAAATCATCCCAAGTCTGCAAAGTGATGTGTTCAATCCTTGGTTGACGGAGCCTGTTTTCCTTGACTGTTTCCCAAAATGCTGGAGGAGTACGTAAACTAGCAAAATTATCAATCGTTTTATTCTTGAAAAATCTTTTCTTGTTTCGTAACAAGAGCCTGTAGGAGGAATTAGCCTCATGGAATCTGGTGACATCCACTGTAGATGTGGTGGTCCGATGAAGAGTCTTGGCGACGAGTATCACGACACTCATCATCGAACCAGGGTTTACTGACAATGCCAGTGGGACGAGGTCTGTTGTTATATGGACCATATTAGAACCCTTGGTAGCCTCGTTGATTGCTAACAGAAGGTTATTATTTAGAGCAATCACTTTGTTATCGACGAAGTTCCAAAATATTCTGTGAGATGAGTTGAGTTCAAATATAAAATTTTCCATATTACCCGGGATCCATCTGAGAAGAGCTCCGATGTCCTTACTTCCAATAGATGGTACAGCAAGCATTTCACGCCTCTGCTGGACAGTTGTCCTAGTTGTGTCTTGGGTGACGCCGCCGATAGAATCTGAAACCTCAAAGTCGTGGATCAAATGAATTTTTTGAGCATTTACCCAAACAAGATCTACCGTAGAGAGCCATCTTGTGTTGGTAATTTTCTCCGGCGTATCACTCACAGATCTTCCATTTAGTAAGACAAAGTTGTTTTCAGACATGAAATTCATGAAAACATTTGTTCCACTTTTATCCTTAATCTCCTTGTCCATAGCAATTCTCTCATGACTCAGGTTTGAACCATCAAAAATCTCTGGATTGTAGCCCTCGGTCATCTCTCCCATATGAACATTAAAATCACCACCAAGTACTATTAAATCATCCTCATACTTAGTCTGGCTTTCTTGAAATGAGGCCTGCAACAAATCAAGCACGTAGTCTAGTTGCATTTTGGGCTTGAGATAAAATGAACCAACAATTGCATTTCCAGAGTTGATATTAATTCGAGTAAAAATCCACCAATGAGTTATTTCAATTATCTCGGGCGCTAAATAATTTTTCATCAGACAGAGGATGCCACCGCTGCCTCTACCTCTACTCTTTTCTCTGACAGCTGGTGACCAAGCACGAAGGTGATTTTTCAAATTGTGCGGAATCGAGATACGAAGCTGTGACAGAGCCTATGTTTCACTAAAACAGAAAAAATCTAAATTTTGTTCGAAATCATTGAATGGCAGATTTGTTATCCCATAGGCATTCCAAAATTTTATAATAATTAGGTTTGAGTTGGAACGTTTTTTGGTGAAATATTCATTTGAGAAGGAGCTTGAGTGGGTCCATGGCCCCCATGGACGTATTCATCGCCATTTCTAGCAGAGTTACGCTCCTCTGAACACCCTTTATCATGATTCCAGTAGAGCCAGGTGCCATCGACCTTCAATTTGTTGTGTCTGATGATCACTTTCCTTCCTTCTTCCCTGTATTTCCTAGCAGTTCCACGAATCTTCTTGAAAATATCTTGTTCATACTTAGTCAGGTCATACTCAATAAAAATTTCCATCGATGCCTCGTGAACTTTCAAGCTGGCCTTAGCACTCATAATTTTCTCTTTGACCATTGCATTAGTTAACTTTACTATGAAAAACCTCGAGCGCTTACCAACCAACGTGACCTCCAAGACTACATTTTGCAACTGAAATGTATTGGAGAGAAACTGCTCTACGATCTGCACTGGTGGGGCATCCCCATTGCAAGCTAAACCTCTAATAACAATATTGTTAGCGCGAATAGATTTTTCCGGATGCTCCAATTTTCTCTTTAGTGAAGACACCTCCTTCAATAAACTAGAACTCGAGTTATTTTCCAGTTGGGTAACACGGGCATTCAGCGGCTCCATAAGGGACTTCAGATCAAGGCTGTTAATTTTGTCTTCCCGACTGGAGACCTTGGCTGCAATACGTTTTGACTCCTCCACGGCCGCCTTCTCGTTATTCTCAATTTTTCTTGACAGATCCACTAACTAAGAGTTCACAGCGTTGTGTCCATCTCTCATAGATTTTTCCAAGGCTACAAATCTCTCATTAGAGTCATTGAAAGCTTTGTTCAAGAGATTCAAAATTTTTGACAAGATCTCCCTGCCGGTGCCATTTTCCAGAACCTCCTTAAACTCTTCTTCGCCGGTAGTGTCATTGAACTACTAGAGAGGTTCTCGGGGACTAACAACTGGGCGACAGACTAAAGGGCTTTTGAGCAGGTTGGAAGTCGAAGGGATTTTTCTTCGGTGACATGTCTGGTGATATATGACGTTTCTTGAGCTTCTTTGGTGGGTTTAAAAACAATGATGTGCTGAGAAAAAAAAGGCTTGATGGTCTTCTCTCTTTGCTAAACTCCGTTTCCTCTTTAAAACGAGTGAATTAGCCTTTGTCAGTCTTCCACGTTTATTCAATACTTTCAGAGTATCCCAGGTGGGAAGAACAGCTGATAATACTACTTGTTTACGCACCTTCGATCTCAGAGCACGTGTTGTAGAGCGCCGGGTTGCAGTATTTTTGGGGGCATCTGTATTACCCGTTGCTAATGCACTCGTTGAGTCGCTGCCGAAAACTGTTTTGCCATCTGTGGCGTCACATATTTCCACAAGTCATTATAACCTCACAACAAGTTTCTGGCTAATTCTTTTTCAAAATTGAGATGAAAATAATGTGGACACCACTAGTGTTTATTGATCAATCGAGAGAGAAAAAGCACTACACAACATCAGCGACGGCTCTGTCAATAATTCGACTCAAAAACACAGAAAGAATGAAGAGCGACCTTGCGCACGTCCAACACAAGCTAATCCAGATTCGAACCCCCAATATCTCCGAAACTTGGGGAGATATCGAATTTTTGTTCAAAAATTAGAGGGAGAAGGGGAAGGCAAGCTGTATTGAATTCTCGATGTATAATACACGCCCTCCCCCCTAATTTTTGAATAAAATTTGTTTCCAATTTTGCAGTAAAAATTCGCTATCTCCCATAGTTTCTGAGATATTTTCCGAAAACTCAACAACTCGATTCTTTTGGTTGTGAATTTTCAATTCACAATCTCCACCACATCTGAAATTCCCGATATTTGGGCTTCCCTCCCTATGTATGGGGCGCTTACGCCCTTTAAATATTTCGGCCATAATTTTTTAGTTCAATTTGGAAATTTTCTAAAATTAAGAAAAATTCAGCATTGTTTTTAGAAAATATCAGTTCTTAAGAACAATCCCCAAATTGGTTAACTTTTATGATCCCACCAAAGATAAAGCTTAAGAACAGGAGTTTGTAAAATCTAGAAACTAGTTTCTAAAGCTAATCCACTTTTTTTCTGTGTTTTCTGAATGGGAATCCATGAATGACGATGGTTTAAAAAATAATTTATGAGAGAACTATGTAAATTTCGGTGATTTGTTCAAGAGATATGGAGCGTAGGAGGTTTGTGAAAGCAAAAAAATGCGAACTCAGTAGCGAAGTGGTAATCCGCGTTAATTCGATTTTGACTGCTTGTCAGTTTTTGACAAATATCTCAGAATCTAAAAGAGAGAAAAATTTTTGTCATGACCTTTTTTGTAGAGCCCATTGAGGGTTATAAATAAGGTGGTGAGAAAAAAATTCCTATCTGTTGGGAATATTGGGAACTGTCGGTCAGGTAGATTTGTTCTGTCCAGGGAAGAGGCATGGAACTAAATGTATTAATTCAGTCGTGCTGAATAAATGGTTCAGAGCAGTCGTGCGTTATATGAATAATACGGCGTTATTACTTTGTACCTTCAATTTGCTATCCTGTGGGTCACTGTATTTATCACTATCTCTCTTAGATTCCGAGATATTCATCAAAAACTGACCAAAAGTCAAAATCGATTTAACCCGGTTCATCACTTCGCTATTGAATGTACTCGATATCTTGAAAGGTAAACAAGCGAGTGTATACACGTCGATGATTTAACCGTTACCAAAAAGCAATGGCCAAGGAACTCCAAGGATATTTATATTTTGTTCTTGGCTTGAAGTAAATCCAAATAATGATGCATATTATCTGGAGTCTTTCCTTGTGACGTGAGTCACTCGGTTTGGAAAAATGATTGAAATCCCCCAAAAACCAAAAAACAAATTTTTTTTGAAAAAATCGGTCAAGTGCACCTTTGTAAGCATTGTATTTTTCCAAAAAAAAAATTGATAATCATTATTGTTCCGAAAAATTATTATTAATAATTATTATTGTTCCGAATTTTCCAATTCTCCTGGCGAAAATCGTTCAATAGAGAAAAGAGATAAGAGAGAGAAGAATTTTGAAGTGTCGTCCGCTAGCTAAACTTGTGACTTGTGAAATTAATTCACTAGTAACGATATGTATACAGAAGGTCCTGGAGAGATATTTATTGATGATAACTGCCAAAGAACCACTGTATTTTCCATGACCAGAATGAATATTTTCCTAGTTCTGAGAGAGACCCACCGTTTATTCTGTTGAACATCATTTAAACATTCAAAAGCAGAAATTTCCATCAATTAGATTTGTTTCCACAAGGTTATTGAGACACGTGGTATGATAGGTTTGAATTTAATGACATATCAGCCGCCAAGTTCACGCCGCTTCTCCTCCGTCAATAAAATCAAAAATTGTGTTAAAGAAGAAGTGTTAAAGAAGAAATTGTGTTCAGAAGTTTATCGAATTATATCAAAATGAACTAAATCATCAAAGGGACCAATCTTAGAAGCATTTGTAGTTTTTTTTAAAATTAATTGAAATTGGTAGGATTTTTCATCCGTAATTGTTTTTTGAAAATTCTTAATTTCCACATTTATTGCCACTTTGTGATTTTTTTACTCCCGACCCCGACGAGGTGGCGCCTTTCGGTTTACGCGGTTGGAATCGGAATTGAAAAAGCTATCTAGGGGTGCAGGTTTCATTCTTGGCCCTTGACACCCCCCAAATTTGTTGGACCGTGTAATTTTAAGAGTTCACGTATCTTTTTACGCGGATTTAAACCCGTAACGAGAAAATCTCGTTACAAAATATATTCATGCCTGGGACCTGTAGGTTTCCAAGTTCAAATCTCAGACTCAATATTTTTTTCCCTCAAATTTTTCAATTTTTTATTGAAGTTCAATATTTAGGTATACAAAACCATAATTTATACTAATGCCTCTCATTTTTATCATTGGAAATTCAAATGGAGTCCTAGAAGACTTGAAACCGTGATATTTTTCATCATTTCTTTATGAGAATACTTATAATCATAACAATAATTGTTGTTATAAGATTGTGACCTTTCAATATTTAATTATTCTAATTTCCTGAAAAAGGGATTAGGGCAACCAAATAAGAAGGACAAATGAGGGATAAATTTAACTGAATGTTTATATTTACGTCAATTTACAATAAAGATCGTCGTTAGACGCTTGAAATGCCTTTTAACTCTGATCTAGGGACATGGGTAAGGCCAGGCTACTTTTGTACACGTAAAAACGGGGTTGATTCTAACTGATGAACAAAAAGGGGAGAAGCTAGTCGTGTCGCGGGGGTTCAGTTAAATCTAACAATAATAATAAAGACTCGAAGGGCCTGACTAAGAAACGTGTGGACTCACCGTTGGGGGGGGGGTACATATCTCAGGAAACACGGGGAAAATGGGAAAAGGGGAAATGTATCTCATACTCACGACCACGTGGGTACAACTCGGGCTTCGGTCCACTCTTCGATATCTCCAGTAGTTTCCACCTTCACTGGAGCCTTCGTTCCACATCAGGATTCCGGGATTCTGATCCAATTGGAGAAGATGATCCTCACAGTAGTAATTTCCTCTTTTCACTTATCCTTGTCAATTCACAACTGACGGGGCTTCTCTATGAGAATATTATCGGAGGACATGGTTACTCTTGGCGCAGTTGGGTGATGAGTGAGTCTTCTTCCTCGACTTTCTTCTCTTCTCTTCTTCGTAATATCTTCGCATTTCTCCGTATTCCTTCGTTTTCGCGGATCGTGACGGTTCGTGATTAATCGTCACCTGACTTAGATCTCTGCGGGGGGGCTCGGGGGTGTCAGACAGGAGCGTATGCTGATGGGCTGCCGATGACCATTGTTTTCAAGGGGCGTTCATGCGTATTTCTCCAGGGGTACGGGGTCTCGTTGGGCGGATCCATGGGCCGGTGATGTTGACTTCCTTTGGATAGTCTCGTCGCTGATTCCAGGGAAAAGGGCAAAGGGGAGCGAGGGAAAATATTCGGGGAAATCAGGTAACCAACGGTGGCGAGAATTTATACATTTAGGGGGCAGAGTATATTGGGCAAAAACTGTAAAAAATAATAATAAATAGAATTCTGCTTCGTCACAAGATGAAGAATATAATAAATGCTCATTTTCATCAATTCGCAAAGGGATAATTCATTGGAAAGGATTTAAATCTGAGAATAGATGATTCAACAAGAGAACACCATGAGATTTCATTGTGAGGATTTATTAATATTGATTATCAATAAACGATTGATTATCTTTATGATTGTTCATCAATTTGACCCCTCCCGTACGGGGCTCTTTTGTTTTCAAGCGTGGGGTACGATCAATACAACTAGAATGTAATGACTTCTAATGAACGGAAAATTATGAAACTGAAATATAATTGAAGCTACAATATTCCTTTTTTCGTTATTATTTGTTTGGTTGAGTTAAATTCCATAGTTTTGGAAATAATTAATTTCAAAAAGAGTCATTCATATTTGCATGTGTCGATGCATCGCATCGACTCCGTATGTGAAGGGTTAAGGTCTAAATATACAAAGAAATTTATTTATCTTGATTCATACTCGATTCAGAATTCGATGAACTTGAAGCATGTTGCCTCACCAAGGTATGTGAAATTCATTTTTTTATGTGAGGCAGCATTTTGCAACTTCTCGTAGAGTGCCTCATTACTCAGGATAATTATCACCACCCACTTTGGTAAGAATACTGTGAATGTGTCATTGATGGTAATTACGATGCTTGCTCCAAACTTGGTTTTAATTTTTTGAAAACCTTGTAAGGATATTTTCCCGGGTTGTTCACCCAGAAAAAGTCCAAACTACTTTTTAGCCGTCTCTATCGCTCGTTTGTTCGGCGCCAGTCTGGTCACCCAGAGGACTTGTTCGATGTCGGATCTGAGATCTGTACAATGAGCGAGTGACGAGCGAGATGTAAATAGATTCTTTACTGAGCGCGAGAGGGTCCAAAAATCACAACACGTGCACGTTGGTCAAACACAGTCAGTTTAATTAAAATAAAATCAAGGTTTACACGTGTTCGTTTAATTCTAATTAACGAGATGTTCAAAACAAATAGCGCGGGTCACAATATTATTGAGCAGTTCACAGAATTATCAACGTAGAGCAATAATACGCGGGACTCGAGAAGAACAATAGAGTAATTCACAGAAAGCAAAGTACACTGTACGATGGCCGAAATGCAACTGAGAGCGATTAAAGAACCGCAAGGTGGCAGGTGTCGATCCTCGAGGGTCCGAACGTGCCCTAATTTAAATAGGGGCGTTCACTGGACACCTGTCCATCAAGTGGCGCCTCAAGTGTCATAGGTGAGAGGTCACTGGTCACTTTAAATGGCTGCGCAGGTCAGTTGTGCGTAGGCCATGCACGCATGCGAGCGGAGTGAGTGTGCATGAGTGTGTGCGTATGTGTGAGGAGTAAATATTTCGGTGGAAAACCGAACAGGACCTTTTGACTGAACAATTGATTGCCTATCTAACATCAGCGTGATACGGTAGAGTGGGCGAGGTCCACCAGGAGTATTACCATCACATCCTCACGAGCTTTTGCAAGCCGTATATTATGCCTTACAACATAACCCCCATAATGAATTAAATTCATGCCCCTTCTGGAGAGTCTTTCGACTCTTCCAGTGTTCATTCTCCTTCCGAATGTTTCGACTCGGGAGAGTTTTCAGAGTCAAGTGCGATCCAGCCGGGACTCCTCATAGTCTGGGATGTTGAGAGGCTGATCTGACCAGTGTGGAACTATGTTACCCACGCTACGACCACCCACACTCTCAATCACCAATTACCGCTTCGATCATCGCGCGTCACTGCCTCTGTGTAGTACTAAACCATCGGCGTATGGTCGGGCCGACAGGAATATTTCTCTACTCCAGGCCGACGGGCCCATACGCTTCCGAATCGTTTCGCCGAGGCTAGATAACGCCGGAAACAATAAAGTCGTCATTTCGCAGTCCGAAATAACTCCTTTTTACTAGTGGGGGATGCAGGAGCATCCCCCTACGCTCGCCGTCAACGGTTATTCACCGAGGCTACGTGGAGTCCTCAACCCCTTATCATGGCTTCTTCAACCATTCCTTACTCCAGCACACCGAGAGATTTTTTCAATCTCTCGGCTCAAGCGCTCGCGTTCGACTCACTCTGAATCTTACCAGGGCCTTCTCCCCCTAGTCTGGGTATCTCAGCGACGATAGGTTATTCTGTTACCCTATCCCCACCAATCAATCCGACGGGATCCCGGAGGCACCAATCCTCTCACCTGGCCGTTGGTCACTAGTCTACTCTGACATAGCCTTTAGAATCGTCCAGTTGGACAGCCTGTACGTCGGCCCCTTTTCGCCTAGCACAAGCTGGGCGAATTATAAAATAACGAAAGTCTAGTAGCGCCCTCCAGACCTCTAGGGGTCGCTGTTTTACCCATAACCGCTGTGCCTTCAGTCTTTCATTGGTCTGTGGTTCTTCTCATCTAGTCCCGGCTTTCTTTAGCCGCCTCTAGATGTCACTACCTGTCTCTCTTTTTAATAATTTAAGAGTTCACATATCTTTTTAAGGGGATTTCAATCTGTAACGAGAAAATCTCGTTACAACCTTTGATGGGATAGGTAATGTTTGCGTCCAACTCCATCATCTTCGTTAGCACGAAATTTTTGCATGCACCGTTGTTAATTGCAGAGAAATCCATCGCATCAGTATAACTGGGACAATTCAAGTAGCATGTTATTGGTATTTTAGTTGTCTGATTGTCATTACAATATTTATCATACATGTATGAAAATTTACTTACTGCTTCAGTTAGTCCAAAGATCGAAGTACATCCTCGCAAGATTCGTGTCCAACTGCACACTCTGAAAGTGAGCGATAAATTGGTGTCCGAATCCTGCTGCGAGATTATATATGCTAGTCCTATCAAACTATGACGCCATCTCACTTCCGAATATCGGAGAAGACTGCAGCGTCATCTAGAGACTTCGGGAGTTACATCGAGAGTGCTGCAGAACTTTCGAACGTGAAATCTGAGACCCTTCCCTCTCCAACTTATCAAAGTAATTTCTCAGAATAGATTTTTTCATTTTCTTTCAATACAACTGACTCATTTCGGGGGTATATTAAGGAGGAGAACAGTTCGGAGTCGCTCATAAAACTTTTGAATAAATATCTTGGAAGAGTGAAATCGAGTGGTGAAAAAAGTGGAATACAAGCAACAATCGTGGAATTATTATGGTTTAGGGAAGCTTTCAAGGCCCATATGAAGTATGGTAGTGGTACAAAGAGAAAAATATCAGTAACGAAGATTTCAAATTGGGTACAGTGAAGGGATTTACAATCGGCTTTCAGAGATCGTATTATAACAGGAGCTGTTATCAATTTAACTCACAAAGACACGAGATCATTCCTGCAGGGGATCATTCCTGTAAGCTGTGGATCCTTTCACATTAGAAGGATACTTTAACTGATGAGGGTAATTTGGGAGTTAATCGTGTGCTTCATGCAAATTTTCTATTGTACGAGACGATGAAATTCAAGAAGAAACAAAACACTTCATTACGAAAAATCAGGTGATTCTCCAAGCAACTGATTTAAATGATTGGTTCAAAGAATCCGTGTTTGATGATGTCATCGCAAAGCAAGAAGCACTTTCAAGAGACTGGTTCTGGCTGGACTTTGAGTGATATCATCAATTTGATGATCGATATCAATTTAAAAAATCTCCAAAAAAATAAACCTCTCAAAATGAAAAAAAAAAAAATAATAATTGAAAAAAAAATGAAATGATGTAAATATGAACCTCTCAAAGGTGAAGACTCAACATTCATCGAACTACCAAAGGACATTCAAGCTACGAAGATTGTAGTCAATATCAAAAACCGTGATCGATTTTGTCTCTTGTGGGCAGTTATGGCAGTTCTGCATCCGACGAGTGTTCACGCAGATCGACCAAGTTCGTATTCTGATTTCCACAACATACTTAAATATGAAGGTCTCATGTCAGTTTTCCAATGACACTCGGTCGCGGGGACTAGATTACTAGCTGATTCGGAAAAATAGACAAATGGTGACCTCTTCAATTCACTGGACCATAACTAATCAAAACAGGTACCGATTGATGAATGGAAATAGGAATTTTCTGTAGTTGGGATCTGATTGTGTGGGATCAAACACTAAAGTATACAATGGATTATCCTACGTAGGAGTCAGAGGGAGACCATGCTGATAGAAAGATATCCTATAATTTCCTTTTTATAATGCACACTTTGAGGATACAGGAAGGATCCAAGATAAAACCACGGAATATGTTAGAGGTGAGAAAGAATAGTGTGATTCGTGTTGTATTTTTACTGACGGTCGTTGAAAATCAAAAAGAGAGGGTACGATCACTCAGGTATGAAGTCTCCGGATACCGTTGACAGTCCGACAGCTCAGGAATATTGATAGGGCTGATGATGTAGATGACGGTGATGACGTTGATGATGTTGATGATGTTGGTGATAGTATTGAATCAACCTCGTCCGGCGGATAGACTTATCAACTTTTGTTTTACTGATAATGAGGTGAATAATCCTCAAGAGTAGTCTTTCTTTATAGAAATTGGCGGCTCGAGGAACTAGACTCGTAGACAAATCGACTTGGTACACAGAAGCTTCGTTGAGGAATTTTTATAGATTCAGGATCTGCGTTGGATTCAACGTGTAGATTAACAGGCGAAATACTGGTTCAGGAGACCCACATGTTCGGTGAGGGCTTGAAGCTCAGTCAAGAAGAGTAGCCACAAAAAGGATTTTGATGATGAGTTCAATGATACTGAAGACCTTGCAGGAGGATGACAAAACACTCGGAGAATTAAATGTGGACTTGAAGAAATTAATTATTTCGCCTGACCAGTGGAAAGCAGAGAGTAGTCCACGAGATTCCGATGCTCAATATCGTAAGAGGTTACTGCCAAATCTCGATTCAGGGAGTCTACGTGAACGGTGAGACCTTATTGATTAGTCGAGATAAATGCAGATGAGGTAAGACTGACTCTCAGGGGAAGAATTCATCCCTTTATATACTGATTGAGCCCCATAAGCCAACAAGCTGTGGTCCCACTTCGATTAATTTGAAAATTCGTTGGACGTCGGGGGTGCCAAAAAGTCATAAAAATGTCATTCTTATACACGGCGATCATAGGAAAATGAGAAGTTGTCAGGTGGTATCCAGTGTTGTATTTGGCCGTTTCCTACACTCCTTGAGTGAAGTAGGGGTCACATGACAGGTGATGGTAGAATATGGCAGAACAAAACCCGCTTTTGAAGTTCCATTCTCACGTCATGTTCTGAATACAAGTTTTGGGGTATCCTATAAAATAGGGAGCTCATAAACTTGTGACTTCAACTGTCAATCCATTGATTTTATAGCACAGGGGTGGCAATTTAATTACGAAATTAATGTCCAAGATGGCCTCCGATTTTCCTGAGAGGGAAAGTTCAATTGGGGATCCCACTGTTTCCATAAGGCACCTGGTTCTCAACCTTCGATTCTGATTTTGTCCAATACCACCCATAGAGAATTGTATTGATTTTTCTAATGGGCAAAACACAGGTGGCCACGTATTTGCCCGATGACCAAATGTTGGGGAGAGAGAGGGTGGTCTTTCCTTATTAGGCATATTGACTCTTTTTCGGATGCCTTATGCTCCTCCCATGATCTAACTTTTGTTCAGACGTTCGTGGCGGTTACGCCTACTTTCCTCATTAGCTCCTAATGTCCAAGATGGAGTAATTTCTCTTTTCATAAGAAGAAATACCCTCAATGCTGACAGTCACAGGTAATTATCCTTGTTTTTGTTAGAATCGTTAACGTAAGGAAGAACTACAGGGTGTTTCGTGGTAGAATATTGGAAAAATCGTGAACAAAGGCGAAGAGAGTAGAACCGGAGTACAAATAAAACCTTGAATAAGATGAATTTAGTTACATCTAATCTGGGATGGTGAGATTAACGTAGAAACTAACTTGTGGTTCCACACCACGTTACACGTCATATAAGCTAATATTTGATAATAAATTATAAGAGAAATAAATAATGAAACAGACTAATATATAATCCGTCAAAGAAAATTCTAAAAGTCACAATGAGTTAAAGAATTCTCAAAGTCATAAATAAACAGATGATATCAAGTCAGAAACCGTTACAAAATCTTCATGTGAATCCAGGCTAAAGACAGAACGATTGAAATCGAGTTTGTCTAGATGATAAGTAAAGTCACATCATCAACACGGAATAAAAGCCAGCAAAACTACCCAAAGTCACGAGGACCCAAAATTTAGTACTTCAATGTCCTTCACGCGTAACCGATAGCAAGAGTGATCGTATAACAAATTCCTATTAGACACAACACTAGAACGGTTATTAATAGTTCTCGAAATTTATAAATAAGTTATTCAAAATTAGATCTCCGAGACACTTGTAGAATTCAATGTCACGAGATACCAATGGTTCCCGCACTTATGCCCTAAAGAAAAAAACTACCGGAAAAAATTTCCCGGAATTATTTTTTTCCGGAAAAAATTACTTGAGAAATTTTTTTTCGGAAAAAAATACTTGGGAATTTTTTGTTTCGGAAAAAATTACTTGGGAAAATGTTTTTCTCGGAATTTAATTTTTTTTTTACTTCCTTGGAAAAAATGTCAGAAAAAAAATAGCATCCATTTTTTACATAAAAAATGTACAGAAAATAATTTTGACAGAAGTTCAGGGAAATTTAAGACTTAATGGGCATATTTTGGCTTTAGATTCTAGCTGGAAATGTATTGAATGGTGCGATAGTAAAATTGACGTTGGAAGGGATAGCGACAATCGAATGGAGATTAATTTCCCCCACTTATGACACTGTTTCGTGTAGTGCTTATATTGTGCCGTGGCTGATACCCAAATATATATGTATCCTTGGGAATTTCGTGAGCTCAAAATTATTTCCATTAACACAAGTTATTTTTTCTCAAAAAAATTAATACCGGCAAATTTGTTCCGGAAAAAAATTTTTCTCAAGTAGTTTTTTCCGGAAAACATTTTTTCACAAGGAATTTTGAAAAAAAAGTATTTTTCCGAGAAATTTTTTCCAAAAGATTTTTTCCAAAGGAAAAAAGTGCGCACACCGATACCAATGGCTATGATCGAACACACGCGATATACGAACGAGAGACGATCGAGAGAGAGCCCNAAACCGTTACAAAATCTTCATGTGAATCCAGGCTAAAGACAGAACGATTGAAATCGAGTTTGTCTAGATGATAAGTAAAGTCACATCATCAACACGGAATAAAAGCCAGCAAAACTACCCAAAGTCACGAGGACCCAAAATTTAGTACTTCAATGTCCTTCACGCGTAACCGATAGCAAGAGTGATCGTATAACAAATTCCTATTAGACACAACACTAGAACGGTTATTAATAGTTCTCGAAATTTATAAATAAGTTATTCAAAATTAGATCTCCGAGACACTTGTAGAATTCAATGTCACGAGATACCAATGGTTCCCGCACTTATGCCCTAAAGAAAAAAACTACCGGAAAAAATTTCCCGGAATTATTTTTTTCCGGAAAAAATTACTTGAGAAATTTTTTTTCGGAAAAAAATACTTGGGAATTTTTTGTTTCGGAAAAAATTACTTGGGAAAATGTTTTTCTCGGAATTTAATTTTTTTTTTACTTCCTTGGAAAAAATGTCAGAAAAAAAATAGCATCCATTTTTTACATAAAAAATGTACAGAAAATAATTTTGACAGAAGTTCAGGGAAATTTAAGACTTAATGGGCATATTTTGGCTTTAGATTCTAGCTGGAAATGTATTGAATGGTGCGATAGTAAAATTGACGTTGGAAGGGATAGCGACAATCGAATGGAGATTAATTTCCCCCACTTATGACACTGTTTCGTGTAGTGCTTATATTGTGCCGTGGCTGATACCCAAATATATATGTATCCTTGGGAATTTCGTGAGCTCAAAATTATTTCCATTAACACAAGTTATTTTTTCTCAAAAAAATTAATACCGGCAAATTTGTTCCGGAAAAAAATTTTTCTCAAGTAGTTTTTTCCGGAAAACATTTTTTCACAAGGAATTTTGAAAAAAAAGTATTTTTCCGAGAAATTTTTTCCAAAAGATTTTTTCCAAAGGAAAAAAGTGCGCACACCGATACCAATGGCTATGATCGAACACACGCGATATACGAACGAGAGACGATCGAGAGAGAGCCCGAATTATCGATAAATGGATGAAAATTAGCCTCAAAAACGAAAATCGTCCTTCAGAACTCTGATGTCCGGGACATCCTAAAAAAAATTCTAATAAGATTGGAAGCCCTATTCACGACACACATTAAATGGACTTTTATTTAGCCATCACGCTTGCCAACTAGTTGAAACCCCAAAATATCTGCACAAACCTCTTTGAACCTCTGAATCTTCAGACTTCCAGTCTTTCAAATCAGTCCAGGATCCCGAACAGTTCTTTCGAGAGTCTCTCCAATCCAAAATTGTTGCCGCAGGCCCAATATCTCCTCGTCGGGAACCTCAAAATATACAGCTGACACAATGGCAGTTGACCGTTTCACCATTAAAGGGGAAGTGAAGCTCATCTACAAGGCAATCACAACGCCGAAACTGGAAACGCAGCAACAATTCTGATTGGCTCTCGCTCTGCAACAATTCTCCAGCAAACTTGCATTTTACTAGCTCATCACTGGCATTTCCCTAGCACATGGCCGAACCCATTATGACAGCGCATGCGCAATAACTGCAACATGGATTTATTCCTTAAAATAAATTACTTAATTGCCAATCAACTCAAGATGCAATATCAAATCCTCTGGAAATAATTCCAAGGGACTAATCCGTCCCTTCGGAACTACAAATCAGTATAATTTCATCGCAAACGTATTTTCTCCCTCCCCACGTATAATTCACCAGGTGGGCCACTGCGTCACTTCCTCCAAGAAACTGTCCAAGAACTGGCACCTTCCGGGCGAGACAATCCTTCTCTGTGAGACAATCCCTCACGTCGAGTAGTACAATGAGAACAATTAGTTCTCCTCGCAAGATGTTACCCAGCTTTCAATATTTCATAGTTGTCCAACAAATAGTGCAAGTCAGTCACCAGGTATTTTGCAAATGTATGACAATCCTTATTCGAATGCTCATGGATTAGCCCTTCGTCAATGCTGGACCCCTCACAATTTTTCTTATGAAGATAATTATGATAACACATTATAGCAACTCTTTAGATCACTATATAACGCAAGATTCAATAGACAAAACTGGGACACAGATTGAATGTGAATTGAGTGGAGTTTGCGCATTATATACGGATCCCCTCCACCCTGAATGTTAATCTATGACTCATCTTAGAACATTTGAGAGCCTTGGAGAATATTTGAGACAAATCGAGAAAGAAATAATATGATATTTTCTTCATATGACACCATGATTCATCATAGTATCATATTTAGTATAGTATCACACAAGTCCCAACAGGAATTACAGGGTACCCCCTAAGGCGAATCAAATGAGTCATTGATAAGGCGAATCAATGAGTCATCGTCCCAAGTGATTCAGAGATGACGTCATCCGTCTCGAACGTTTCGCGACTGGTCCAGAACCCGCTTAGTATACCTACTGCTTTCATTCGGAAGCCAAAAACAAGAATTGGTCGGGAAGCTATTGATTCGGACTGTAATGGGTCACGTCCACTTCAATCCATTCCTACCAGTTGCACCTGGGTACTGATTTTTCTATAATACGGAAAACATGATTGTGCATTTGATGAGGGCACCAATTACTGTGTTGAAAAAAAAATATGGGATTAGATACGAGAGCAAATTTAAAAGGTTGACATATGAGAAACAACTTATACATATGGTGTTTATTTTCGCGTTAATAATAATGACTAAGTTCAAACGCGCGATGTAACTTACGTCCATACTTCATGTATGTGTAGATGTAATTAGCAACAGTATAGATGAACACGTGAAAAACTTTTACGTGGAATTCAAATTCTCTTTGAATTTATTTGATATCTGAAAGGGGTAGGTGGCGTTGTAAGTTCAATTTGAAAAGAGAATTTTGGTGGTTCCTGATAGCTTAGTTGGGATGAGTACCCAGCACATAACTGAGACCGGAGTCCGGAGTCTTTGAATTCTGTTATGTATAAAATTTTGTAGGTGCGAACAAATTATGGCGATGTAAAAAAAATGTTCACATGCGGAATGATAGTGTACAGAGCCGTATGTATACAACAGGGAAGGGCACAGAGCGCTCATTGAGTAATCGTAGATGTCGAATTAAATTAGCTCGATTACAATAGGGTGAATAGGCACCTTTGTACCGGGCGTAGGATTTTAATGATCCCCTTTATGGGGCCCCCTCCGACTAACTCAGCCCGGGAATGAGTGGGGGTAGTGTGACACTCCGGGGAATGTGATAAAATTGAAACTTCTGAAATATATATTTTGTTTCTTAAGAGCCTTTTTAAGTTAAAACTTTTGAGGTAACAAAAATTATTAATCGTACTTCCTGTGAGGAAATTCAAGTAGATATACGTTGTAACGAGACTTTCTCGTTACGGGTTGAAATCCCCTTAAATAAGAAACAGAACTGTTAAACTTATTAGAAGAGAGACAGGAAGTGACATCTAGAGGCGACTGAAGAAAGCCGCGACTAGATGAGAAGAACCACAGGTTCCAACTGGGCGACTCTAAAGGCTGTGTCAGGGTAGGCTAGGGACCAACGTAGCCAGGTGAAAGGACTGGCACCTCCGTGATCCCGTCGGGTTGATTGGTGGGGATAGGGTAACGGAATGACCTATCGTCGCCGAGATATCCAGATTAGGAGGCAAGGCCTTAGTGAGATTCCGAGTTAGTCGAACGCGGACGCTCAAGCGGGGAAGTCGAAAGGATTTCTCCGGAGTATATTGTGCTGTTGGCTTGAGATATGGCCAGGGATTGGTGGGCGAATAGCTCAGCGTTGCCAGGTGCATAACTGATGGTAGCAAACGTAGGGGAATGCTCCTGCATTCCCCGCAAGAAAAAGAGTTATTTCGGAACTCTTAGTGATGACTTTGTTGTTTCCGGTATTATCTAGTCTCGACGGAACAATTTGATGCGTATGGGCCCGTGGGCCTAGAGTAGAGTAATCCTCCCGTCGGTCCAACCATACCTCGCCATTTCTAGTACTACCCGGAGGCAGTGATGCGTGAGGACCGAAGCGGTAACTGGTGGTTGAGAGTGTGGATGATCGTAGCGTGGGTAACGTAGTTCCACCCTGGTCAGATCAGACTCTCAGCGTCCCAGGCTCTGAGAAGTCCCGGCTGATTCTGAAAACTTGACTCTGAAAACTCTCCCGAGTCGAAATACTTGGGAGGAGAATGAACACTGGAGGAGTCGAAAGACTCTCCAGAAGGGGTATGAATTTAATTCATTGTGGGGATTATGCTGTAAGGCTAATACACGGTTTGCAAAAGCTCGTGAGGATGTGATGGTAATATTCCGGGTGGACCTCGCCCACTCTACCGTGTCACACTGATGCTAGTTGGGCAATCCGTTGTCCAGCCACAAAAGTCCTCTGAGTGGACGAGTTTGCCTCAGAGGCCGGTTTTTGTTGAACCTCCCGTGTAGGTTTGGCTGGCGCCCAACATACGAGCGATAGAGACGGTAATAAAGTAGTTTAGAATTTTCCTGGGTGAACAACCCGAGAAAATATCCTTACAAAATGGCGCTCAACGTGGGGCCACGCCAATGGAGTAAAAGGGAAACCCTGAAAATGCGTAAGTGGAAAATTATCGTAGATATAATACGAAGAAAATCGAAAAATTGCTTTTCGTCGAAAGCTAACGAATTTTATTCATTCCTCGAAAAGGAGAAAAATAAAATTCGACACGCACGAAATTTCTGTCGTGGAGAGATTTTCTCGGAAACTCAACGTATTGTTTCCTCGACACCCGGGGGAGATGGCCTTCAGGGGACGGGTTTGATCTTCCCCGATGAAAGTATCGGTTTTTCGCTTAGGGAGGGGTTTTTCTTGCTGCTTGAGCACTGTTTTCGTCGTCACCCGGGGGAGAATGGTCTCGAGTACGGGGAATTCCTTCTCCGTGAGGAAAAATTTTGCACGAAAATGAGGAATAAATCAAAATTCTGAAAAATCGAATTTTGGACCTTGAAAAAGGGGATATTTTTTTTATTAAAAAAAAGATAGCCCTATCGATTTTTCACTGGGGAATCGTTTTTCTTCGTTGTTCTACGGATTGTTCATCTCGTCACCCGGGGGAGAAAGATTTGGATGCGAGAAATTCCGCTTTTCTATCGAAGAAGTTGAAAAAGAACGAGGGAAAATTTAGTAAAATTGGATTTTCTTATCGTAAATAAGGGAAATTCTGAAACACTGAATTACCGGCACACGTAAAGAAGACTATTCCGAAAGGTAATAGCATTACCGACCGAAAAAGCCGGAAGTATGAATTCCGCCCGCGAGGGCCCGCCAAGTAACAGGTCCCTCCACGCGACTATTGGTAAAACAGCAGAGGAGAATCCCCGAAAGGCGATTCAAGTCAAGGTTAACCGCCACATCAGGTGAAATTATACTGAAAGCGTTGGAGAGGAATTTTGCAAGTGGGAAAAATTCACAAATACCGCCAGTAGGCGGGAAATTGAGTGTTTTTCATTCTGGAAAGACCCTAATGAGGGGGAAAGTGACCGAACAGCAGTCGCTTACCTCTAAGAATCCCGAAAACGTCCGAAATGATGTAAAATAGAGGGAACAGTACTTGATAGTCGCCCAGAATCGGTGAGCTTTGAATCCAAACGATTCACTAGGTGATTCTAGGGATAGGTAGGGACATTAACTGCGCCAGTAAAATTCCCCAGAAGACCCTAGAGTGAACCGCTGACCCAATAAAGGGGGCGCCACACACTAGGAGAAGCTGCAAGAGTAGGGAGGATCCCCCACTCTTGACGGATAAGCAAAAAAAGGGCTGCAGAGCTCCGAGACCCTTCTTCGGTCGCAAGACGCAGGTTGCAATAGACCTCTCTCACGGGAAGGAGGCGAGCGAAAAGCTCGCCAGAACCGTAGCGAATGCTGCACAAGCTATTCGGTGCGGAGAGGAAGAAAATCCTGTCCCCGAAATGGAAATAAGGGTTTTAAAGTAAAGCATCCACCGAATAGTGGAGAGCACGGATCACTACGATCCATAGAAATCGCCGTTGCTCAACGTGCGAAGGATACTGCAGATAATGCAGCATTTCCAGAAGGGGCCGAACGGGCCTACGCCTGGGATATGTTGGAGTAGCATACACTCCTTACAGTCGTAATACTCCTCTAGGGAGGGGTGGTGGTCCAGGCTTTGACGGACCTAGTCTCAAAGAGCTCTGGACAAATCAATTGGTCCAGAAGTGTATCCACACGTTTTCGTGTACCTGGATGACATAATTAGTGTCTCCGGGACATTTGAAGAACACCTCACGTGGTTGGGAAAAGTCCTCGATAAATTGAGAGATTATGGTCTCACAATAAATCGAGAAAAAAGCGTGTTCTGTCATTCCGAGGTGAAATATCTCCGTTTCGTCGTAAACAGCCAAGGAATACAGATCGACCCCGAGAAAACATCGGCCGTTGTTGATTTTCCCATGCCGAAGAATCTGAAACAGATTCGCCGTTTTCTGGGAATGGCGTCCTGGTATAGACGATTCATTCCAGAGTTTGCGACCATAGCTCAGCCGCTGACACTTCTGACAAAGAAGAATCAGCGTTGGTTATGGAATGAAGAACAGCAAAAGGCCTTCAGAGTGCTGAAAAGGCACTTAACGTCGGTTCCTACTCTTGCTTGTCCCGATCACTGCCGTTCACCCTGCAAACGGATGCGAGCAGTGTAGGACTCGGTGCTGTACTCACGCAAGTGTAGGATGGACAAGAGCGAGTTATAGCTTACGCGCGCCGCTCATTAACAGGCCCTGAAACAAAATACATGGTGACCGAGCAGGAATACTTGGCTATTGTGTGGGCGATGATGAAGTTCCGTTGTTATTTGGAGGGCTATCTCTTCACAGTGATAATAGACCACAGCGCCTTAAGGTGGCTTCATAATATGAAATACCCGGCTGGAAGGCTAGGGAGATGGAACCTCCGGTTGTTAGAGTATGATTATAAAATCATACACTGGAAGGGCGCCCTTCACCACGTGCCTGACGCTTTGTCACGTGTACCGGAAGGAGCGACTGATTTACTCACGATGGTCGTGGATACCGAAGACCAATGGTATGTCCGCCGCTCTCGAGAAGTAGAAAGAGTTCCCGAGAAATATCCCACGTGGAATGTCTCGGAAGGGTGGTTGTACCGCCACAGGCCGAAAACAATTGGCTCAGTGGACAACCAAGATCTCAACGAGTGGAAGTTAGTTCTGCCTTGAGAGATCAGACGTGACGCCATACGGGAATAACACGATTTGCCGCAGGCAAGACACCAAGGTGGTGATAAGACTTGCCAACGCTTAGCCAATCAATATTATTGGCCGGCGATGTTTGAGGACGTGATAACGTACGTAAGTTCTTGTCACGAATGTCAGTGCTGCAAAGTGCAACAACAGGCTCCGATAGGGCAGATAAAACCTCGCGCAATCGAGAAACCATGGTCGAGAATATCGGTGAATATCATGAGTCCCTTTACGCGTAGTAAAGCAGGGCACCAATATATCCTAGTCGTCCAAGACTTCTTTATGAAGTGAATAGAAGTTCGTCCGTTGCGAAAAGCAACTGGTGCGATGATACGGAAAGCATTGGAGGAAACCATCATTTACCGATGGGGAGCTCCAAGAGAATTGCTAATCGATAATGGAACCGAGTTCGTGAATAAGGACTTGAAGGATTTGGCTGCTTCAACCAATATGAGGCACCGAATAACGCCGCCGTATCTCCCGCAAGCGAAACCCACTGAAAGAGTGAATCGTTCGCTAAAAGCTATGATACGAGCGTACGTAGATCAGGATCACCGTGATTGGGACTGTCATTTGGATGCATTTCGTTTTGCATATAATACAGCTCAACTAAGTTCCCTGAAAGCAACCCCGGCTTTCGTAAATCTCGGGCGAGAGCCAGAGCCAGCGAATTCGCTGAGACGAAAGCGAGAGGGAGATGTTGAAGTTGAAGAAACTCCGACAGAGGCCTGGGTCGAGCGCGTGAAGCGCCATGACATCCTCAGATTGGCCTTTAGGCATGCATTAGCCGAAGCTAATGATCGACAGGCACAAAGTTATCACTTGCGCCGAAGGAAAAGTGAATTTGAAGTCGGCGAACTAGTCTAGTTCGCGGCCACGAGCTGTGGAGCGCTGCAAAGCATCGTTCAGCATCCTTGAACAAGCCGTTCAATAGACCTTTCGTGGTAACTAAGAAGCACTCCAGAAACTTTTACCAGGTGTCTGATATGAGGGGTCGTAATGCCAAAGACACCGCTATAGTGGACATGAAACCCTATAGGGAAGCTTTGGAGAACCCCCCGACTGACAAGTCGGAAGGTGAAGAGTAGTTACTCCTGGAGGGTTTTGGCTTGAAACGTCCAGGTTTCGGGTCGAAACCTCTCTTAAGGAGGGAGGTATGTAACGAGATTTTCTCGTTACAGGTTGAAATCCCCATGTGATAATCGTTTTGATTTCCCAGTTGGATACGATACGTGAATGAATGGACAAGAGAGTGATATCGTTGACCTCACAGTTGACGACCTCTATATTCAGAAAACTCGAGGAAACTCCACACTTCAACCATATTTCCATCTACAGACTCGTTCTCTCTCCAGTTTCTTCTTTTTCCACTAACATCTCCCCGCCCCATCTTAATCAATAAAAGACGGGAAATGTTCACATAGGGGTGAGTATGTCTCATGTAGATCTATATATGTATTTTTTTTTCTGAACGTGAAATTATTCTCGTCGATGGAGATTGATTAATCTTTTTATGACAGTGTAAATAATGACAAATACGTCAGTAAAGCAATGCGTCATATTGATCGTTATATTGTCCGCAATGAGAAGTCAATCAGCAAAATAAATATGATGAAAATGTTTTTCATATATTTACACAAATTAATATGACTTTCACATCGTTCAAACGGACTTCACAGTCGCAAAATAAATTTACTTCCAAATATCTGATAAAGTAGATATGATAAACAGAAATATTCCTTGTATAAAATGAATGATTGAATTTCTGCTCATGGAAACTTCTGCTCCCAATGGAACCTTCATTTTCATGATGTTCTCCAATTCGTTAATTTTGGGTTGAAATGCCCCAAACAGTGACATATGAACGAACGTCAAGTTATAACTGGAAAGTCAGCGGTTGTAAACGAAACGTGAATCCCGTAACGAAAAGTCACTTTTCGTTTACTATCGTCAAAGTTATGAAAGTGTCGCTTTATGTACAAAAATTGGTAAATGAAAAGAGACTGTTTCAAATACATGTTTCAAAAAATATCATTGAGAATTTTTAAAATGTTTCATCCATCATAAGTAAATCCGGTTTCTTATCAAACTATTCAAACTAGTAGAAATTCAAATTTCCAACAATTATTCCGGACCAATTTCCCAATTATTAGGATTCAACCAGTTGCATCTGACATTTTTTAAAACACAATTTATTTCCCTCGAAACAAAAACTTGAAGCAAATCATTTGACTGCAATAAATTTAATTTTCAAACTATGAAAATTCTTGTTCCACATAAAATCTCTCTGAGCGTAGAACAACATTATGTATGATTTTGCTCGGTGGCCCCGCGCAGTGGGTAAGTTCGTTGCCTCCCATGCGTAAGGTTCCAAGTTCAAATCCCGGCCGGGTAGAATGGTGCGATCTAACCATTCAAAGTCTTGATCATCATCGCAGTATACCCAACCGGGTCGAAGCAATGTAAAATAACGATAAAAAAAATATGTATGAAGGAAACATCTCTGGACATTTGCAATTGAGAGGGTGTCCCATAGTATGTGATAAAAGTAAATTGCGTTGTATACCGCAAGGTGACAGCGCAGTCTAAAGTCTAATATATGGTTGAAGTGGAGACTCTCCGCAAATTTCATCTATACTTCAGTCCCTCGCGAATTAGAACACTAAAATGGAAAACCTAACCATTGAACAAAAAACATTCCTCATCAAATCATATTACCGAAGAGGAGATTCAACTACTACAGCAATAAGAGCATTTCATTCTAAGTATGGCACACACACTGGAGTGTCTGATTCGAGTGTCAAACGGTAAATAAAGTGAATGAACTAGATAACGAACTTTTTTTTTCTTTTTTTTTTTGAAGATTTACGCATTTTTCGACAAATTCATGGGTATTTTCAGGTTAATTGAGAAATTTGATCAATACGGTACACTAGACGATAGGAGGTATGAGAATCCTGGCCCTTCACCTACTGTAACCACAGATGAGGTTATCCGCACAACTGAAGAACATTTCAAAAAATATCCAAATGATACTCTTCGGAAGGCTTCCCAAACTTTGAAAGTCTCGAGAACTTCACTTCACCGTATCTTAAACGTGTTTTTAAACTTCCATCCCTACAAAATTTCTGTACATCAATTTTTAACTGAAGAAGCAATGTCGTCGTGTGAAATTTTGCCAAGAACTTTACAATCTTTTTGAATCTAAGGAATCTAAGATGAAGGCACAGAATATCATCTTCTCTGATGAAGCACATTTCTACTTAGGTGGCTTGGTAAATAAACAAAATTTTCGCTTTTGGGGGACTGAGTCACCTCACGTCGTTGAAACCAAGTCCTCACACGCGAAAAAAGTTACTGCATGGGCGGCAATTACCATAAAGGGTGTTTTCCTTGAATTCCTCGAGAGTCGGACAATTAATGCTGACATTTACTGTGAGTTCTTGAAAAAGAACTTCTTTCCTTGGGCACGAAAAAATCAATTAGTCAAGAATTTCTACTTCATGCAAGATGATGCCGCCCCACACAGGACTAGTGGAGTATTTGAAACATTTTTTTCCGTTTACGGCACTCGTGTGTTAGGTTTAGGTTACCCTAATTATGCCCATGGGGGCATGGAATGGCCGCCTTACAGTCTTGATTTAAATCCCTGTGATTATGGCCTGTGGGGTTTTCTCAAGGACAATTGCTATGAAAAGCATCCGACGACTGTGGAAGAGTTGCAAGACGCAATTAGGGATGCTGTCCGAGCTATTGATGAAAACATAATACAGCGCATCTATACCAGCTTCGAGCGTAGGATAGAGTTCTGTAGTACAAGTGATGGCGGACACTTGGAAGGGATTGTATTATAATTTTCCGAATGTTCTGTGTACAATAAAAAAAACAACAATTATTTACACTTAACCGTATTCAAGTCATTCGCAATTTACTTTTGTCACATACTATGGGACACCCTGTAATGCGTTTCGCCGCGATCCACGTGTTTCCCCGCCTCGCATTGCAGACATAATTTTTTGAAAATGAGTAACTCTACGTGGACTCCCCATTCATAAATTGACTTCACAAATTTAGAACTGAAAATACACTGCCAATGTTCGCCCTACTAGAGGAAATATTTTTCTTCCTTCGACACTTCAATTCGAAAATTCATAAGTATTCCGTACTCCATGGAACATTAATTGTCATTCAAGAAGAATTTCATCCAGAATTTGAGAATGTTATTTGAATGGGGCTAATTTATAATAAGCTTACAAATTATGAGTTAATTCATGAATATTTCACCAATTGTAACATTTGAGTATTTCCCCGGCTTGAGTTGAACAGAAAAACTGTCGCTGACTTGTCCACCCTATGTAAGATTGTATTTAATATTTGAAAATGCCCCTGCAATGGGATTTATACCTGAAACCTATCCTAAGGGACGCGTCACAGCAGCACGCGGAAGGGAGAACAGTCAGTCCTTGATCAGTTGTCAACCCAAACACACAAACGTTCGCCCAGTCATACTGAAAATATCCCTGTGAAATACTCAAGTGAATTTTAAATCATTTTCTAATCGAAAATTAACTCGAGCAAACATTGAATTTCTTTTATGAATTCAACCAGTCATTCAAACATAATTTCATCGATGGAATAACTCAGAAAACAACAAAATAATTGTTCTAAAATCAAGCGATCACTGAGATTGTACATTTAAATTACACATAACAGTCAGAAATTGTTAGCAAAACAAAAGAAAATCAATTAAACTGTAAATACTACAAATTTAATTAAATAATTCAATCTAAAAACAAAACAAAATCTACAATTAAATTTTAGCCTATAAATAAAAAAGAAAAAAATGAATAAAATATTAGCCTTGAATTCATCTGAGTGATCTTAATTGTTAGCTCAGAAGTGTCGTTCCGTTGATACAATAAGAGTATATATAACAGTAATTGTGCGCTAATGGAACTTTATGAAACATTCGACATGCATTCAATCTTGACGAAATTACTATTACTTAACGAAGTTTTTAGATTTTATTTAATCATTCACGCAGTAATTAAAATGCTTCGTGAGTTTTATAATCGAGACAAACACTGCAAACGGCAAAAAATATTCGGTTTATTTTTTTATAATTATGTAAATAATACTTGTAAAAATTCAACAAAATAAATGTTATAAGATAAAAATCCTGAGTTATTCGAGTGAGTTTGATTATTAGCTCGAAAGTACCGAATACGTTAATATAGTCGATAAAATATGTTTCGTCTTCAACGCAATATCGTAATTTTTTATATATTGGGAAAAAGAATCCTCAAAACAAAATTCAATTGTTCTCTAATATTGATTAATTTTATTTAATCCTAATGAAAAAAAATATATATAAGAGGGATGAAAACTGGTGGCTGGGTCATTTTAGCATACAAAACAATTGTGGGGTCCTCAACACTTCCTCAATGAACTTTAATATCCGTAATTAACTTCCAGAATCAAGTTAACTGAAGACGCGTCGATTTTAAACAATAAATTCTAATTCAATAATTTTTTTTCCAAGATATAGTCGTCGCCTTCACTGCCAAGTTTTATGCACCCAATTGAACAGTTGCTGAGACGACTGACTTCACAAATTAATTAAATTAGTCAGTGTTCATTCACATGAAGAAGTATCGATTGCAAAAAAATTGACTCATTCCATTTACTCAATAATAATCATTCGCTAAAATTTCTACATATCTACAAATATAAAAATCCAGATACATATAAATATCTCTTCAAAAACGTATCGGGAGGATCACTTCGGAGTCATGAAATGTAGAAAAATCATGGAAATTCCAAGTTTGATTTTCGAAGTCATCACAATAACTTTCTCTCCTTGGGTCGAGGTAGTATATTTCTAACCTAGGGAGGGAAAATAAAGGATCCTCAGCCGCCAGTGCATTTACCAGCCGAGCCAAAGGCGAGGTTGGTAAGCACGCAGCTGAGGGTCCTTTATTTTACTTCCCGTGGTTAGAACCCGATTTTCCGTCTCGGCGTACGCGCAAAGTCAGAGTTCTCTCCCGCGAAGCGGGAAGGAAATGTAACTTTGCGCCCGCCGGGACGGAAAATCAATGAACATATTTTTCAACTGTTATTTTGTTTGGAAATCTGGTTTCCGGAGCTGCAATCATTGTCAATAGAAATTTTTCTCATTGACGCCCGACTGGACCAGCCGGACTGACTAAACAGTGATAGGGAAATTTAACTGGTCTAAACACTCAATCCGTTCCAACAACAGATTCTCTCACGCACTACAGTTTTCAAGAGTCATACACTAGAGTACAACTATGGTGACGTGCTCTAGTGGATGACCGAGTCCGGGTGCAAGTGAAAAATTATGGACAGTTGTCGATTAAGAGCAATGTCCACGATATCCTTGTCACGACCTATCAGTTGTCACTCGATTCCAACATTGAGTGATATAGACCAAATCCAAGTTCCATTTCACTAAGAACGCGAGAAAATCCCACGAATGAAATGAAATGGCTATATCGAGACCCTCAAGGAGAAATCCAGGGTCCTTTCAGTGCGAACGAAATGGCCGAATTGAACAGAACCGGAAATTTCTCACCGGGACAACTCATTAGGAGGATTTGCGATGAGAGGTACGCTACGCTAAACACGTTCATTACCATGTATGACAGAGTTCCATTCGTCTCAGGTGACCATATTCCGCCTTCAAGATTAAGGGAACAACAGGGAATCAGCCAGTCACATTTTTACCGAGTGTCTACCAAATCTCATGACGATACGTTCACCGTATCAAAAAGTGCGTTGACGACCGATCGTGAGGAGACAATCCTGGACGAGACTAGTGGTACCGCACCACACACAAAAGTGAATGTAACTTTGGAGCTCACCGAACGTAAGGCAGCAGGAAGATCACAAGCACCTGTGGCGAAGGAGGTTTCACCGGAGGTAACAGAAAATACCAGCAAACAGTTAACAACACTGGAGACCGCGGAACCGAAGACAAGAGAACATATGCAGTCCAGCGAAAAATTGTCCGGTGTTGAAAAGACCCGGAGTACTCTAGCTCAAATGTTTGAGAGTCTCCTAACGCCAATTCCAGAGATCATACCAGAGCACTGCACAGACGGAGAAATGCAAGAAGTTTCAAAGGCTAGACTGCCGGTATCTCCACTAAACTCATGAGTTTATGATAACTGCGAGGGTAAATGACATTTAGAGTTCTGGGAACTCCGTATCGGTGGCCGCCCCGTTCAAGATATTCTTTCCGGAGATAATCCACGCACCTTTTGCCCTCAATCTGATGAAGGATGGTTCAACGAGAGACATAATCCTCAGGAGCGCACAGTCTCCTTGCACAACAAAGGCGCAGCAGAACCGGAGAACTCAACCTTCAGGAAAAGGTTCTGAGATAAAGTCAGATAGGACAGAGATAGTGCTTGCTACGAAATCTGTGCGCAGAGAGCATTGTGCCAGAGGTTCCAGAAGTACCAGTTTTCGAAGATTGGAGAAGACTTTAAGTGAGAACCTTGGGCCTAAGTTTTTCTTATAGCACAGGACGTCGTCCAAGGATAGCCTTGAGAACCGGCGAGTTTGAACACCAGAAGAGGAGCTGAAGGCCCAGTCGTTATGGCGCTCTTCCGCTGCCCCATCATCACAAAGTTCGTGGAGACGAAGCCGACTGAATGCCGGTAACGGTTTGCTGACTAATGAACTAAGTACTCCCGAATCATCCAAGAATTGGAGATGGGTCTCTACAGACAAGTGCCATGAACAACAGCTAGTAAGGTAGAATCCAGCGGAGGTAGTAGTTGCCACCAAACCAGTGGTTAGAGGTCTTACTGACCGAAGCTCTGATCGTAACACTTGCGGAGTTCTGGAGACGACAGACAGACAATGCACTGGAGTCACGGAGCCTAAAGTCACGTCATTATTATCGCCAACGACATCGACACCCTGTAGCTCTAGTGACTCATGCACTTCCCGATCCTCTTCCGGAGATGAAAGTACCATTTGATCGAGAGAAAGTGTTGAGAATTGACGTGATCGACGCAGGAGAGAATTCACCGTCCGCATTACCATGGCGCCTTTCAATAACAAGATTCACATCATGTTCTTGGAGACACGACAGACTGGAAAGTGTCGACTTACTCCAACCCGACCAAGAGAGGACGCCACCACCAGCGGAGAATTGGTGACTAAGATCTCCAGAGTTGTTCGAAGAACCATTGATGCGACCACGAGCCATCTCTGAACTAGCGTCTTTGAGTTGCTGGAAGAACAAACACTGGAAGAGTGATGGGCCAAGATGGAGCAGGACAGTGAGCCATAACCTACTGACTATACCTACTTTCCGTAACTGGAGAAATGAAGAACGAAGGAAGAGTCAGTCCATTGAGACCCAGTGGACGAGTTTTAGTATTCGAGAAACACCTTCTCGGGATAGGACTCTAGATCCCAACGCTCACTACCGGAGACCAAGTCCGAACACGGCTTCGAGTGAAAGAATGGTATCTCTATGCTACTCAAAATCTACGGTGCCTCATCCGCTCATGGAGACCATGAAGACTCTCACGTTGGCTCTCAAGACATAAACGTTATTTATGGTAAGCAACGGATTGTACTCAAAATACAGCAATGAGGAAAGAGAAGTTTCAGGTGCGAAATGCTGCGATGAACCAAAGGACTGAAGTAGAGAGGCCGCAGAGCACAAACCTGAGATCAAGGACACGCACACTGGAGAAACAATTTCCAACCGCTAGATAGTGGCTAAATGGACTGTTGTCCGGGAAAGTAAAGTGAAGTCGACCAAGCCTAGCCCCAAATCTAAAGGACCGGAGAAGCCAGACCTCCAAGATCTCGAAGACCTGAACGAGGGTCGGTCCTGGTGACGGGAGCTGTACGAGACAGCCGACGGGCTGCAGGAAGAGCAGTACACATCTTACGGCCAGAGCGATCGGTCGGAAGTTGGATGTCAGGAGAGACGCTCTCATGAGAGACCGGAGAACGTCAAAGGAGGACAACAGTAGTGTCAACTGTTGTTCCTCGAATCTGGGTGACGCTTGCAACCATTTCATTTCTTTCTTTTTCCCTATTATCGCTATTAATATTTTTATTCTTCTTCCTTGTTTTCTTCCTTTTAACGACACCTCCTTCAGAACTTCAAATCCTACCCCTCTAAGCGAACAATTCGTGAATCAGTCACGAATCTTTGATGGCGCGGGTATTTTCGGAGAGGTAGATGTAAACATGGGTCTGGGAGGAGAATTGTACTGGGCGGTACTGTCCAACCTCTCATCTCTAGCTGAGGAGTGTTTGAAGACATTCAACCGGAGAGGGTTATTCACTTTTAGTATCAGTTTTTTTTGGGCTATAGTTGTTCTTTATTGTTAGGGCTACTCGCTTTCCTGGACGGCGGAGGGAAAGCTATAAGCTTTCTGCAGTTATCTTTTACCGCGGACGGTGTATGCGAAATAGAGTTTAGGGTCAAGACTGAGCACGCTTCCATATTAGGCATAAACCGAATATGCAGGTTTAGAGGAGGGTTGACTACAGTCTGTCTATAAGAATGGTGTCTAGAGCCTAAATTGTTTTTTTGTGGACCGGCTGGACCGGAGATTTGTTTTTTTCATTTGTTGTTATTATCATTTCTGGCTCCCAGGTCATTATTACAATCCGCTCGGCATTTAGTGGGATACTTGGGATACCATCTATATAATAGCCAGCGCGATCTCAAATGTGATCTTCAAAGTCGGGCTGAGGATTCACTAAACTTGAGCTCACGCAGAAGATTTAGAGAGAACTTTCCTCAGTTCTCGGTTCTCTTGGCTTTTGTTATGTTGTTCGCTGTGAAGGAAAGAGAGAAAATGGAGAACGCAGTACGTGAGAGTCAAGGTGGTACACCTGTGGAATCATACCCCACGCATTCAAGATATATCGTCGCTGACAACAGATAAATCCCATAGCCATTATTCCTAACCAGTTCCCATATTGCCAACCGGACTGTAACAGTAGCGAAACTCATATGCACCATCTCATATCGCCCTCCTGTATCCGTCATCCTTGCAGCTTACCACTGCAGATGTGCACCTTCTCCAGTCTCTTGAGTATATCCTAGTCATTTGGACCACATCATCGCGCTACTAGAAAGCTATAAATATAGTATATCGTGACGAGAATGGACTGATGTAGAGAGAGAGGCACGTCCAATCTGGCGAGGGGGTGTGAGAAGTAGGTTCGTTGTCCTCGATTGGACGTGTGGGGAAATGAAATAAGGTAATACTAATGCGCTTGCATGCCCCGCTCTCAAGTAGTGAGGTTAGAATTAAGAAAATGGAGGAATGAGTAGAATGCCAGCGAGGAGTCCTGACTCACTAGAAGCACCAGGAAATTAGCAGCCACCGGAGAGGGCTAACTGTCGGCCTGTGGAACAAGGCACCATGTCCTGAAACGATGGAAAACAACAAACGACAATCTCACACAGTCACGCCCTTCACACCTGTCATAACATTGTCCCGCGGGGTAATTCAGATTTCCTGCGGATCCAAAAGAATATCCCACGAGGGCGCAGCACGTTCCGGAGCTCACACAAACACACACATGCAAACCGTCAATAGTATGGGTAATCGCTGAGGTCCAGATGGGTTCTCAGGAAAGTATTGCGTATCCTCGGGGGTCAGGTGATCTGTGACGTCTTTCCGGTGTAAAGGGTTGCCTTGTACCTACAAGGCGAACGGTAACAATCCCTTGTTGAAGATTGTGATTCATGGCGGAAAATAATTCCTCCCTCAAGGAAGAAGTCTGTTGTCGAGTGTCTGATTGCGTTGCCTCAAGAAGTTCCATTTGGGTGGAGACAAGAGAAGTTGAGATTTCGCCGTTGACCACATTCGCGAGTTCCAAACGAATAATCGATTGAATTTCTTGACGGAAAGTCGTGTTAAACTACCCCCTGACTGCAGCATCTAATTTGCGTTGTAATAGATTTTGAACACTAGCCTGCATGTTTGTGAGGGAATCATCGATATATTGCCGAATCTCCCGATTATTCCACATCATTCTGCCATCGACAAATTCTTGAATCGCCTCCCGGTCGTGTCGGAGGTGAGGGGATAAACTGGCATCCAAGTCCGGTCTCAATTGGTCCATTTTCAGTACAAATTTTTTACTAATACACCACTAAATCGACTTGTAAAAATGGAAAAGTGAATTCGTCACTTCTGACACCAATTAAAGAGCACGCGGTTTTAAAAATAAGTAGAGTTTCTCAAATTGAAATGAGGCGAAGATAAATTGCAAAAGATGCCAAGATTGGGAGAAAAGAATGAATCTAAACAATTGAATGAACTAACTTCAGAGGAGAGGCACGGAGGGAAAGAAAGGAATGCATAAACAATAGAATGCAAGGATAGAAATTGGAAATTCGTTACAACATTGTGGTGTTCGCTTGAGATATGGCCAGGGACTGGTGGGCGAATAGCTCAGCGTTGCTAGGTGCATAACTGATGGTAGCGAATGTAGGGGAATGCTCCTGCATTTCCCGCAGGAAAAGAGTTATTTCGGAACTCTTAGTGACGACTTTGTTGTTTCCGGCATTATCTACTCTCGACGGAACGATTTGAGGCGTATGGACCCGTGGGCCTGGAGTAGAGTAATCCTCTTGTCGGCCCGATCATACGTCGCCATTTCTAGTAGTACCCGGAGGCAGTGATGCGCGATAACCGAAGCGGTAACTGGTGGTTGAGAGTGTGGGTGGTCGTAGCGTGGGTAACGTAGTTCCACCCTGGTCAGATCAGCCTTTCACCGTCCCAGGCTCTGAGGAGTCCCGGCTGATTCGCACTTGACTCTGAAAACTTTCCCGAGTCGAAACACTCAGGAGGAAAAAGAACACAGGAGGAGTCAAGAGACTCTCCAGAAGGGGCATGAATTTAATTCCTTGTGGGGATTATGCTGTAAGTCATAATACACGGCTTGCAAAGGCTCGTGAGGATGTGATGGTAATACTCCGGGTGGACCTCGCCCACTCTACCGTGTCACACTGATGCTAGCTGGGCAATCCGTTGTCCAGCCATAAAAGTCTTCTGAGGGGACGAGTCTTCCTCAGAGGCCGGTTTTTGTTGAACCTCCCGTGAAAGTTCGGCTGGCGCCCAACGTACGAGCCATAGAGACGGCAATAAAGTAGTTTGGATTTTTCCTGGGTGGACAACCCGGGAAAATATCCTTACAACGTGAACATGTTTTTGTTGTAACTAAAAAAAATATGTATGCTTAACGTGCAAAGCATTCTGAAAAATCACTGATATTTAAAAAAATTCAGCCTTTCCTCTCACCTTTATCTGATATTTTTTCCCAGCACCAGAAAAATTTAATAGGAAAACCTAACAAATTCGTTAAAAAATTCTATCAGATATCTATGATGTGGAGACGATTTCGACCAAATTTGCAATTTGTATTTTAGTTTTGGCCTCTGCGATCATTAGTTGATTCTACATGAAGGAATCTATTATGTTTAAATGATACAAATTGATCGAGTCATTGGGACAAAGCAAAATATTTCGACCCCCTTTCCTTCAAGTAAGCCAAAACTAAAATACAAATTGGATTTATATTGAATAAATTACTTCTTTTTAATTCGATCTCGAAATAGCCAATTTTATTTTTTGTTTCAAAACGAAAAATCGCCCTATTCATGCAAAATAGCCAGAGTGTGTATTCTCAAAATATTGACGTTTAATTCGTAAGCTCAAAAACTGAGGAGACTAGACTATTTCGAATATCTCAGTGTCTGCGCGGCGAACGGATGGCAAAATTGTTTCCCGCACTAATTCTTTGTTTTTATGTAGATTTAATCGATCTTCAATGTATGACAGAGATAAGTTCAATAGTCTGGGACTTCGAGAACTCATAGCAGTTTACTCTTAAATATAAAAAATGTAATTAATTTCAAAAAGAACAAAATTATGAGCGCTTGGAGGAAATTTCAGTTTCCGCACTTGCCGCGTGAGACATTTTTCATGCAGCTATCTCCGTTGCACTCACTTCGTTACCCCTGCTATAATCGTATTCGGATCTCTATAATTCTGTTAGAGAAAAAGGAATTGCTGAACGAAGAGAACAAGGACAGACGTCGTTAACAAATTCTGTTTACTTGAATTTATTCTTGATAATTCAATATAATTAAGAGAAACAAAAAAATAACTAGTATAAAAAGAATATGATTGACCTGTAGTGCTCTATTGCGTGTGAAGGCCGCTCTCTAATTTGAGAAGCTGATTTTCCGGGTCCTCAGGTTGACAAAGCATAGTTCTCGAATATGAGAAGCTGATTTTCTAGGTCCTGTGTAATTAACTCAAAATGATTGTTCTAGAAAATGAAAAGAACTTACTGCGTAATTACTCAATTTACCCTGAGGACTGTTCTCCAAATTGAGAAGCTGATTTCCCTGGCCCTCAGTTGACAAAGGACTGTTCTCGAACACGAGAAGATGATGTTACTCCCTTCTGCATAACCCGGAAAGAATGTTCTCGAATCTGAGATGAAGTATTTTTTTAATCCTTTACTGTACCTGGATGCTCACTGGTGTTCTTGAAATTTTTTTTAGTTTCAACTCGTATGAGATGTTTTCGCTCCAAAGTCTGATTTGAAACTGAACTACTGAACGCGCCAGTCCGCTCGTTTATATAGGAATCTGTCTTCCGGAAGTTTCTGACTGAGAAGCATCTGTCGTTCGATGCGAATCACTCGAATTTCAGGCTTATTCCCCCACCATCGAGATCTTTCAATTACAGTTTTCATAACCCTAGCCTTTCAGTATTTTTAACATTACCGCCCGCCTTCGTCGCTGTAGGCGACGAATTAGATTGTTTTCATGGGTCAATTGGGAAGGTGCAGAGCTTGGTAATTGGTCTTTTCAGAGTAGTAGTGCTGGTTTTGACTGTAACGACCCTGACTACTTCGTCTGCTCCAGGATGAGTATCAATAAATCGCCCCAATAGCCATTTTGCAGGTGGAAAACGTTCATCAATGATCAAGACAAGATCGCCTTCGATATTGAAGTCGATTGCTTATTCCATTTGTAAATAGATTGGGATCGTTGGAGATACTCCTTTGACCATTTTGTCCAAAAACTTTGAGTCATTTGACTCAGATGTTGCTAGCGATTCAATCGTGAAGTGTTTAGGGACTCCAAGTTTGTTTCTGGAATGAAAGTCAGCGATTGCCCAATGAGGAAATGAGCTGGTGTCAGAACATCCAAATCATCTGGGTCTTGAGTTAATGGGCAAAGAGGTCTGAAATTTAGTATCGCTTCAATTTGAGCTACGCGAGTTGCTAATTCTTCGTAGGTTAAAATCGAATCTCCAACCACCTGTTTCAAATGATTTTTCCCTGCCTTCACTCCAGCCTCCCATTTTCCGCCGAAATGAGAAGCTGATGTAGGACTAAAAACCCATTTCGTTCCGTCATTTTCTATGAGTGAGACCAGATGCTACAATTCTTTAGATGATTGAATGACAAAACGTTGAAGCTCTTGATTAGCTCCTTGGAGATTAGTGTCGCAGTCACTCCAAAGAGTTGCACAGATTCATCTTCTTGACGTAAATCTTTTATATGCCGCCAAAAAGGCGTCTGTAGTGTAGTCGGTAACTATTTCAAGGTGGATAGCAGATGTTGAATGACAGACGAAAAGAGCCACCCAAGCCTTATAAGTTCGATTAGCTCTTCCTTTCCAAGTTTTCAGGTTATATGGACTACCACAATCAATTCCTCTATGCAAAAAGGCACGTGACGGGTTTGCTCTTACAGATGACAATTGACCCATCAACTATTGAGCTTGGAGACGACGGTAACGTGTACATTTGACATTTTTTAGAACGTAGCTTCGTACTGGTTGTCGTCCTCCAACAATCGAGAAGGTGTTTCTTATGTAATTCAGAGTGTTGCGAGTAGAACCATGAAAAGTTTGAAAGTGAGCATCTCGGATGACCAACGTTGTGAAATAGGAATCTCGTGGAAGGATGGATGGTTGTTTGGTGTTAATTGGCAGAGAAGAGTTTTTCAATCGTCCTCTGACTCGAAGAAGTTCCTTATTGTCCAACAATGGAATCAGTCCAATGAGTAAACTGGAACGTGAAATCTCGTTTTTAGTCTCAAGTTGATTTATTTCTGAGGTGAAATATTTGTATTGAATGGTTTTAATCCAATGATTTCTGGCTTGATCCAGCTTTTCAGGTATGAGGGGTTGAGTCAAAGGAGTGGTTGATTCCTTCCTCATCCGTCGTGCTACTCTTCAACACAGAGCAGTGATTCGAATGAATCGTTGCAGTGATGAATAACGGCTCAAAAGGTCCCATTCACCAGGATGATTTGTCACATGCACATTGACGGATGAGTTTCGCTCTTCTAATTCCTTCTTAGATATTGTTGACTTAACTAGTATGGCAGGCCATTTAGATGAGTCTTCAAGAATCCATGGAGGCCCTGACTACCAGAGTTGATGTCCTCGAACCTGTGATGCTGTTAGGCCTCGTGTGGCAGAATCTGCAGGGTTTTCCTTGCCTGGAATGTATCGCCATGGTGCTTGGGGAAGACTCTCCTGAATGAAACAAACTCTGTTATGAACAAAGTCCTTCCATCTTACTGAATGATTGTTAATTCAAGTGAGAACAATGGAAGAATCAGTCCAGAGGAAGCAGGCTGTTTGTTGAAGATTAAGAAATCTCTGGATGTCAACAATCAACTTTGTAAGAATAACAGCAGCTGTTAGCTCCAATCTAGGAATTGTCATGCGTTCAAGTGGCGCGACCTTGGTTTTAGCATACAACACAGATATGCTAATCCTTTCATCTCTGCGGCTTGAGATGCATCACAAAATCCGTGAATTTCTGTTACGGTGGATGAACAGAAATTGCTTCCAATCCATTTGGGGATTGATATCTCATGAAGATCCTCCATTTGTTTGAGAATTTCCTGCCAAGTTTCTTGTTGTGTTTCTGGAAGTGGGTCATCCCACTTAAGTTTTATGGCCCAAAGTTCTTGCATAAAAATTTTTGCTCGGATAATTAAGGGGCTTAGGAATCCCAAGGGGTCGATGAATTGTGATATTCTAGACAGCACTGATCGATAATAGTACCAGATGATGAGAGTGTCAAAGAAAAATGGAAGGTGTCGGTTACTGGCTTCCATGACAATCCCAGAGCATGAACAACAATGTTATTGATTCTCATAGTAGTTGTGCCTGCTTGGTGCTCTGTTGGAATGAGTTTCAGAACTTCAAGTTGATTGCTGGCCCACTTTCTTAATGGAAAGTCGCCCGCCATGCAGAGCTGATATACCTGGTGTGCTTTTTCTTGAGCTTCTTCTAGTGTGTTTGTTCCTCCGAAAACATCCCCTACGTATCGGCCCTTAGTGAGAGGTTCTTCAGCCAATGGAAACTTTTCTTCTTCATCCTGGACCAATTGAAGAAGAGATCTAATGGCCTGAAATGGAGCACAAGCCAATCCATAAGTGATAGTTGTGAGCTCGTATTTACTCAATTGTCCATTCTCTTTGCAGAAAATTCATTGAAATTTCCAGTCGTCCGGATGAACTTTCAGTTGTCGGTACTCTTCTATACATCTGATGAAAAGATATATTCGAACTGTCTCATCCAAATGAAAATATCAATTAGATCGATTTGAATCTTGGCTCCAGTATGTAAAATTTCATTTAGCGTTAATCCGTTTGGTACTTGATACGAGCCATCGAACACCACGCGAAGTTTAGTAGAAGAGCTAGACTCCCCAATCACTCCGTGGTAGGGTAAATAAAAAGCGTGTGGTTGTTCAACCCTTTCATTAAGAACTTTTGTCATGTATTGTAGATCTTGATATTCCTTTAGGAATAATGAATAACCCTGGTAATAGATTGGATCAGAGTTGAATTTTCGTTGGATATGATTAATCATCCTCAGTGCTGGTGCTCTGGAATCTCCCAGATAGTCGAGAGAAGATTTGGATGGCAAACGGACAATGTACCTTCCTGTTGACTCTCGTGTATGAGTATTGGTGAAGTATTCTTCACAGGCTTGTTCTATTGGATTTAAGGGCTTCATCATGGATGGAGTCTCTTCTTGGTGCCAGAATCGCTCTAGGACTTCGTGAAGATCTTGATTCACTGCACAATTATACGTCTAGACTCCTTCGTTGGTAAAATTGATTTCGGTAGGTCCAGAAATTACTCAGCCGAAGGTTGTAAGCTGAACAACAGGGGAGTTTGGTGCACCCTTGATTATAGATCCTTCAATCAATCGACCATAAATGTCTGCACCAAGCAGCATGTCAATGTTTCCAGGTTCTGCAAAACTAGGGTCTGCTAATTGGATGTTCTGAAGGTGAGACCAATCAGTTTTGTCGACTGGTCCTTTGGGAATTGTACAAGTCAATTTCGGGAAAACATGTGCCTTCACGGTAATTTCTGTTAGTGAATTGGAATGTGGTTTTAGAATCAATGATGCTGAGCCTCTTGTTTGCCCAGTCTGATGAGACCCAACTCCGAATATTGGTAGGTTTGAAGCTTGTCTAGGTAGATGGAGGCATTGTACCAAATTTTTGGTGACTAGGGAGACTTCAGATCCCTGATAAAAAAGGACACAAGCTTGAACAGACTTACCAGACTGTATGGTGACCTTTATTTGAGCCACTGCCAAAAAAATCATAGCCTGTTTGCTTGATGTCCGCTGGAGAACCTGATGGACTTGTTTTCCCATAGCCTCAGGAGCAGATGAAATTTGTGTTTTGGATTGGGATCCTTTAGCCGTGAAGAATAAATGTAAGAGGGTATGATGACGTTTACCGCACTTACGACATCGCTTCATTGAAGCGTGGCGGCTCAGCTTTCACTAGTTCCCGGAGTTTCCGACCGAGCCGGCCACGAGCGCCAACGACGCAAGCAGGTACTAGTCCCTAGAGAGGACTAGGGAAATCCGCCATTACATTTATTACTACGCTCTCTAACCCACCACAGCTGTGGCGTTACAACTTTTGTACTTATAAATTATCACTGTTAAACATTTGACTGAATAAATATAGTTTATATAAAAACTATCATATTCTACCCTATTTATGTGAGACACACCTATCTCCATAATTGGTGACCCCGACGTGATTCAGACGGATTATGTCCACGCAAGCAATAACCTCGCAACAACCACGTGCCTCTATACGGACGCTAATCACCTTGATGATGCTGCCGCGCACACCTCCACACGGCACGCCACAAAATAATCAACCTCAGGTGCACGAAGACATGACTCAGCGAAATCCGGTTCAACACGAGCAGAACCAGCAAAATCAGGACCAACAAATTCAGTTTACATGAGGTCAGTCACATCCAGTTTTACCAATACCACTGGCACCACTCACAATGACGCAATAACAACAAAATTGCCAATTTCCTGGGCTTGACAATCTTCTCGCAGATTTTGCACCGGCTGGTAGTGCAGCTAATCCAAACATGAATCTTCCGTTTGGCGTCAATCTCGTCAACCAAGAGGCCTTGAACGAGCTTCAGATCATGGCCCTGCCACAGTCCAAACTCACACCCTTCATCAGCGAAGATCCTGTGGCGTGGTTCACGCAGATTGAGGCCCAGTTCAGGAACAGAAAAATCACCAACGACAACACAAAGGACGATGCTGTCCTCGAGGCCCTGGACAAACAGTATCTTCGAGAGATCTCTGACATCCTCAGAGCTCCTCCAATCAGAGATAAGTACACATTTCTCAAAGATCAAATTATCAAACGTTTTACCGAATCGAGTGATCGCCGCTTGCACAAATTGTTGACAGACGTTGAGCTTGGTGATCAGAAACCCAGTCAGCTCCTGAGGAAGATGAGAACCCTAGCTGCCGGGAAATTTGGAGATGAGCTCCTCCACAGCAGATGGCTAGCTCTACTGCCAAAAGTTGTCAGCAAGATCCTCAAAGCTGTCCAGACCAATGCCACACTCGATCAACTGGCTGAGTCTGCTGATGCAGTGATGGAGAACAGCAACGGTTCTCAAGTCATGGCGACATACCCTCAGCTGTCTGCATTCAATACACAGGGTCCAGCAGCAGCCGTAGACCTCTACAATCACAATAGGTCTAACGATCATCTCGAGCAGAGGCTTGGAGCTGTCGAGAAAGCCATTGAGACCCTGTGCCATGCCCTTCAGCAGCTGTCATCCAAGGTAGGACAGATCAACGCGAGGAGATGACACTCTCACTCTCGCTCACGCTCTCTCACGCCTGCACCTACCGGCCAGAGCGGTCTCTATTTCTACCATGAGCGTTTTGGGGACAGGGCTCTCAGTGCCACCCCCCATGCACACGCTCCAACTCAAATCTCTAGCAGCAGTTAAACTAGAGATGCTGCCGTCTGTTCAGGCGGCCTGCAGCAGCTCAGACTCAAACAACAATGCCACCATCAAAGAACTTCGTTTGTTCGTCTCAGATAAGTCTCAAGGCCAACGATTTTTAGTTGCCTCAGGATCTGTGATATCAATAGTTCCTCGATCCTGGAGTCGTCACACCTCTCAACCTACAGATCTCAAGCTGTTTGCTGCCAACAACACAGTCATCGACACGTATGGCCAACAGTTCCTCGCTCTTCACATTGGAGTTCGACGCGACTTCAAGTGGAACTTCACCGTCGCCACCGTCAAGACTTCAATCATCGGTGCAGATCTGTTAGCTCATTACGGTCTGCTCATCGATCTTCGTGGCAAACATCTCATCGATCCAACAACCAATCTCACAGCAACTAGAGAGATCCACGAGATCAGCATCTTCAGTGTCTCCACTGTCACCAATGACCTCGCAGCTCTCTCTCCAGCAATCCACCAATTACTCGTCAAGTTCGTCGACATCACAAAACCTCCAGCAGCTCCAAGAACTCAGCTAGAAAGTCCAGTAGCTCATGACATTGTCACCCGTGGATCACCAGTTGCTGAACGATTCCGACGACTTGCTGGTGAGAAATTGCACGCAGCACGTAACGATATCCAGTCTTTGTTGGATTGTGGGGTGATCAGACCCTTCAGCAGTCAATGGGCAACCCCTATCCACATGGTGGCCAAGAAGACTGGCGGCTGGCGAACGACAGGAGACTATCGTGGTCTCAATCATCGCACAGTACCTGATCGTTACCCTCTACTCATCATCGAAGACGTCCTGCAACGTTTCCATGGCTGCGAGGTATTCACAACACTTGACCTCGTGCGCGCCTACCACCAGATTTCAATGGCTCAGGAAGACATCGCCAAGACGGCCATCACAACACCGTTTGGCCTCTTCGAGTTCCTCGGCATGCCTCCAGGACTGCGCAATGCTGCGCAAACGTTCCAGCGTCACATGGACAAGCTCCTGAGAGACATCGACTTTGCAGCTTGCTATATTGATGACCTCATCGTGTTCTCCAGGACTCCTGAAGAGCACCAGCAATATCTCGAGATCATCTTCAAGATCCTTCAAGACAATCACCTCAGCATCAACTCCAGCAAGTGCCAATTTGGCAAGGATGAAGTAGTCTACTTGGGATACAAACTCAATCATCATGGATTCTCTCCACCTGAGAGCAAGGTTGAAGCCATAGTTGAGTTTCCGAAGCCTGAAACTGTCACCGAGCTTCGCAGATTTCTCGGTATGCTCAACTACTATCGACGATGCATCCCACATGCAGCACATGATCAAGCTCTTCTCAACGACTCCACCAAAGAGTCCAAGAAGAACGGACAAGCAAAAAATTCCCTGGACCACAGAATCAGAGGCTGCTTTCGACCAGTGCAAAGCCAGCATGGCCTCAGCAACTCGACTCAGTTTTCTCTCACCAACAGCACCCATTGCACTCTCAACTGATGCATCAAGTACTACCATCGGAGCAGTTCTGGAGCAGTTTGAGGACAACACCTGAAAGCCCCTCGGTTTCTTCTCCCGCCAACTGAGTCCCCAGGAGACAGGTTACAGCATCTATGATCAAGAACTCCTAGCAATCTTCGCAGCTATCAAAGCCTCCCGACACATCCTCAAGGGTCGTCCGTTTGTCATCAAGACAGACCATCGTCTACGCGTTTTCTCAGCGTCCTGAGAAAGCATCTCCGAGGCAACTGAACTACCTGAACTACATAGCACAGTACACAACGGAGATTGTTTACGTCAAAGGAGGAGACAATGTTGTTGCTGATGCCCTATCACGCATCAACGCCATCGACATGCCCAAGGTCTTGAGTTCTAAAGCCATCCAGCTCACCCAAGATGCTGACGAAGAACTTGAGAGCCTGCTCAACTCTGACAGTTCATCCTGCAAGCTCCAGCGACTAATAATTGAGGACCACCCAATATACTGTGACACTTCCACAGGACGAGTTCGTTCATTCATCCTTGGCAGCCTTCGAAGACAAGCTTTTGATATCGTGCACTCTCCTGCACATCCAAGCACTCGAGTGACAATTCGTCAACTGAAAGAAAAATTCATCTGGCCTGGCATCAAGCGTGACGCAGCACGCTGGTGCCGAGAGTGCATCCCCTGCCAGAAATGCAAAATTCAACGTCACAATCACATTGAACCCGCACACATCACCGTTCCAGACAACCGGTTCGAGCATGTTCATCTGGATATTATTGAGCTGCCTCCAGTGCCTACGCTACTGCCTCACGATGATCGATAGGTTCACACGATAGCCTATCGCAGTACCTCTGTCCAACATCGAAGCAGACACGGTTGCCACTGCATTCTGGACCCATTGGGTTGCACAATTTGGCACTCCGCTGCACATCACGACCGATCAAGGCTCACAATTCGAGTCCAGACTCTTCACGGCGCTCGCGAAGATGGTTGGAGTACAGAAGACCGCATCATCCTGTACCACCCTCAATCCAACGGGATAATGGAGCGCTGGCACCGCACGGTGAAAGCTGCTCTAATGTGCAGCGCTCCAACACCATGGCCAGACCTTCTGCCATCAGTCATGCTTGGACTTCGAACTGCTTTCAAGGAAGACCTGAGAGCCTCTCCAGCGCAGCTGCTCTACGAGACAGAGTTACGAATCCCTGGTGAATTCTTCGTCTCTGCCAGTTTACCAGCAGACCCCAATTTCTTATTAGAGAAATTCAGAGACCACATGAGTTCGCAGACCTACCACAACTGCCCATCACACCAAGACACGATTCTTCATCCTCAAGGACCTATACCAACGTAGTTACGTCTTTGTCAGAGTCGACGCGGCTAAAAAACTCCTCGACCCGCCTTACACTGGACTGCATGAAGTCGTCAACCGAGTCGATGACAGTTTTCGTCATCAAAGTCAATGGAGTCGACAAAGCAATCTCCGTTGACAGACTCAAGCCCGCTTTCATTGCTAAAACTCACACAGAGCAAACCCCTGAGCAGCAGCAACAGAGCTCAGAGCAAGCCCAGCAGCAGTCGGATCAGCAGCAGCAGCAGCAAACTTTCCAACCTAGTTCACCGATCGCTGTACCTGAAGAGCATCGCTCATTGAACATGGATCGTCCCATAAGAGCTTACGCAAATGTTGTCAAAACCCCTAAAAAGGTTTCGTTCCCTTCTCTTCCTGGTCAGTTCACTGGCGGGGGAGTGGACGTGGTGCCTTCACTAGTTCCCGGAGTTACCGACCGAGCCGGCCACCAGCGCCAACGACGCAAGCAAATACTAACCCCTAGAGAGGACTAGGGAAATCCGCCATTATGTTTCTTACTACGCTCTCTAACCCACCACAGCTGTGGCGTTACAACTTTTGTACTTATAAATTATCAATGTTAAACATTCGACTGAATGAATATAGTTTATATAATAACTATCATATTCTACCCTATTTATGTGAGATACACATATCTCCATAGAAGTACAACTCTTCACCTGGTGATGACTGAAACAATTCCAACAAAGTTTGTTAGAACCAACATAGTCATGTCTTTGTTGTACTGATGATGATAAAATGTTCTCCGAAAATTTTATCACATGATGACAATGAATGTTCTCCTGAACATAGCCCACATGATGACTTTGAGGAAGCAGTATTGAGTCCTGTGAAGTGAGAACCAAATTGTATTGATAGCTTCCCAGGTTGAGATCGATCAAAAGCTTGGAGTGACAGTAATCTGGATATTAAAAAGGTCTTGAATTGTTCCCAAGATGGTGGTTGCTTGGATGGTCCCAAATGTTGTTCCCAATCCTTGATTGACTCTGAGTCCAACCTATGCACTGTGATGAAAACAAAGATGTCATCCCAATTGTGGACTGGTTGATTAAGAGTCTCAAGAGTCCTCCAAATTTGTGTTATTGATGTTTATAATTGTTTCATTTCAATAGCTGATTCCTTAGTCATCTTCTTCAGTGTGAACAAGCTCTCCAAAGCTGATAAAGGACTTTTCTCGAACACCAGAAGATGATGTTCCTACTCCCTTATGCTTAGCCCAGAAAGAATCTTCTCGAATCTGAAATGAAGTATTTTTCCAATCCTTTTCTGTACTTGAATGCTCGATGGGGCTCTTGAAAAAATTTTTTTAGTGTTGACTCGCATGAGATGGTTTCGCTCCGAAGTCTGATTTGAAACGGAACTACTGAGCGCGCCAGTCCGCGTGTTTACATAAGAATCTGCTTCCGGAAGTTTCTGACCGAGAAGCATCTATCGTTCGATGCGAATTACTCGAGTTTAAGGCTTATTCCCTCACCATCGAGATCTTTCGATGACAGTTTTGCTAACCCTCGCACAGAACATTCCTTCTTTTTCTATTTTCAGTATTTTTGATAAATTGGAAGGGGTATAAACTTTATAGCCCTTCCTAATTGATTTTATTGCAGTAGCTCCGAGCTACCTGGATCTTGCCCATCCCTGGTGTAGAATAGCCATTTGTACATCTGCAAATATGTAGGTGTACAGAACAATCAAAATGGAGATTAGAATCCCCAACAATTAAAGCAAAAATTGGGGTAAAGGATGAATTTAGGATCATTGACATGAAAAAATCAGATAATAAAAAACCTCATAAAAAAGTTGTAAAATGAATTATTCAAAAAGGAAAAGAGAAGAATAAACAGCGTAAACTAAACAATTAAAGTAAATGGACTGATTTAAAATGGGACAAAAGTCAAAACTCACGATTAAAACTAAAAAAGTAAGGAGAGGTAAACAAGAGAGCAAAAATGGGGAGAGAACAAAAAATTCCTCATTTCATGTGTTTACTCCCGATTTATCTTTCTCGCTGCTTCCGTTTTGCCTTTTTACTCTTAGTTCTCAGTTTTCATTTTTCCCTTTTTGAATCAGCCGATTCACAAATTATTAGTCGGAGGTTTTCTGAAGGGGATACGTCAATAAAATTCAAAAGTCTTCACTGGGCTTTAAGACTTATTGAACAGTTTGTGATATATGACGGAATATGCGAATAATGCGGGAAAATCGCGGACTGGATCGATTTTGCCCCGTATAACCACAAAAAACTTCATTTTGTCCTAGTTTTTGCATCTGTAGAGTAGAGTAGAATTTATGATATTTAAAATTCATTTATTCATATTCTAGTGCGAATAAAGTAAAAGGAATGCTCAACTTCATTCTTTGGAGTGTAACGAACATTTAAAAAAAAGCTGAAATCGTATGAAAACTACGGAACAAGGAGCATTTTAAAGATAAAAACAGGAAAAATTGAAGTTTTTCGTCATTATATGGGGCACAATCGATCGGGTCCACGCCCACGTCTTAAGGCCCAGTGATGACTTAAATTTCACCGACGTATCCCTTTTAAAAATTTCCGTTGAACTTTAAAAAATAAAAGTGGGTGTTTGTTTCACATGATAAAGTTCAGGGGGGAATGAACTTTTGTGAGTCAGTTGTTCACTTTATTTCTCGATTGCGTGTAAAAAATAAAAACAAGCAGAATGAATCGTAAAAATTAATTTCCTCATGATTCATTCTATATAATTGAACACGAATACCCAATTACTCGCATCGAAATTCAACGAAGGTTCTCAAGACATGTAAATCTAAATCGCATGAGAGGAGTAGGATGAGTGCACTTTTTTTAGTCAAAAACGGAAGATTACGCTTCATCGATTGACGAGGCAAAATCGATTTCTTTCACTTTTTTATGTTTTATGGATCAAAAGTCAATGGGTGTTTTCATCAACTAAATCTTACCAAAGTCCACATTTTGAAAAATAGATGAAATAAATAAATGTATTTAAATGAAGAAAACTACCTGTGAACAGTCTTGAAATTGAGAATAATCCTCTTCTTCCATTGGACGAGATGCTGGAGCCGGTTTCTGCGTGTACGTGAGCACATAACTGTCCTGACCCAGTATTTCATCCAGCGCCTTAAGACTTCCGGTATTGATTTGCTCTTTTTCTTTGGTGCTGAATAATGATTCAATTTTTAGTTTTGACTGTTTCACGACCGTAATTACATAGATCTACAAAATTTAGATGTTTTTTGCCCTAAGTATGTGAGGTGAAGTTACCATCTCCAGCGACATTTTTTCGCGCTGAATTCGAATCTCTCTTAGGTTTTTCTCGAAATACCATCATTATTATGAAAAATAAGTGGGAAATGGCTCTTGTATTGCATATCGTATAGTCATTTTTCCTAATAAATTAGCAATATGTTTCTGAATACTCACATCATTACCTTCTATCATGTTTTCATTGTTTACTTCGTTTTATTAGATTGAATGGGATTACTTTTCAACTAATGATATCATTATTTTTATTATCCCTGTCTTCTATACTGTCTTTTTCACGGTTCCATCTCTCCCCTCAGCTCTTCGATGAAATGTTAATGGAAAAATTTTATTTATACGTACTCGAATAAATTTGAAAGATCACATTTGACAAAACCCCCAGAAAGCTCATTTTCAGGGAAATTCATGAAAAATTCGATATTTTCAACAATCATCGTAAAAATCAAATCAACCTATGTAGCTATCGTAATCATTTTTTAACTTCGACTTAATCATCAAAATAATCATTTTAAGCTATGATTGAATTCATCTGAAGTATGATATTCGAAGATATCCCCGGAATTCTAATTTTCACGGAATACAAAATTTTTGCAAATTTTTGAATGAATTAAAATAACGATTATTGCTATCTCCTTCATCCTCGAACTCAGTCAGAAGAACATCCCTACAAATTTTTCAAACCGTCATTCAATGAATTTAGAACATTTTCTTTAGTTATCGTGTTACAACTGAATTTTGAAAAAATTCGAAATTTTAAAAAATGAATCAATGAATTAAATTTCAATTAATAGCCATAGATCGGGCTTAACAATACCTACATTTGAGGAAAAGAATGATTCAATTCCATCTATTCATTAGGGAGAAATTAAAGAAAATGTTTGTTACATATACACATGCATCCATACGAACGTACGGAGACCGTCTAAAAAATGGATTTTGGTGTTCCTAAGTGGTCACCCATCCAAGTACTAACCGCGCTAAACGCCATTTCGGTAGGTTATTTTTTAGCCGGCTGTTCGACTGGGGTTTTCCATGGTTTCCCGTGCAGTCCCAGCCCGAATGGGGTACAGTGAAGAGTAAGACGGTCCATGGTAGGAGAGACAAGGCAGACGAATGAGGAGCTTATAAAATCGTAATAGTAGTAGGAAAGAAATATGAATAAAAAAATGAATAAAAATTTAAACGATTTCAATACTTTCATTCGGAAGCAAAAAATGGTAAAGTCTCAAAAAATCACCAAATCCTTGATTGAAAAACATAATCAAAAAATGACCGCTACGTGGATTGCTCCTATTTAGAATTCAGCTAATTCGTAAAATTTCGATCTTCTCGATGAGACTGTCTATTTTAATATCAGTGTATTGGTAAACCTAAAGAAAAACTCGACATTAATTCATTAAAAATGCAACATGACGTAGTTTCGAATTGCATCATGGTAGTAAAGTGAAGTGGCATCACACGTGGAACTCTTACCCGCGAAATACAACGTGGTTATGTGTCAGCGTTGGAATATTTTATGTACTGCATTTTATTCAAAAAAATATTCAGCCAATACGTGGTTAGACACTTCAGAGTCAAAGTACGATCGGGAGTGAAGTTGGACGGTCATTCCAACTCCTCAGATCTTAATAACGCGTTAACCGAAACTCAATAATAACACTGTCGTGTATCTTAGATAATAGTTACTAGTGAATAAATCAGCAGCTTTTACCTATTGAATTGTGACCAAGTCTATCCTTCGTCTTATGAAACCAATCAAAATTAAAGTGAGCAAACTAGAATTTTAACGTGATATAACGTAGTTCAATGAGAATACTTTACCTTCCTCCTTTCTACTCGAAGTACTGAAATTGTATACGAATAAATGTAATAAATACGCACTGGAGACTCAGATCACCCTACAATTACCACCAGCAGTAGAAGACAGACGACCCCAATGACCAAATCAACCTCTTACCTGTGAGGAAGGATGCGTTAATATGAATGGCGCAGGATTGAGTTCAAGAGATCGATAGAACTGGCCAGGATGCAGGATGGAATAAAATAATCATCCAATGCCGAGAAGAAGTATCACCCGAATTCAAACAATCATCCCAAAGTAACAAATGGAAAAAGGGATAGAAGGATTGGATGATATCACGCTCTCAAGATATTATAAGAAACTTATCAACATCACCCGGAATCCTGTTGACAGTTGGAGGTTATGTTGACCCGATCAACACCGTTACCAACTGTAATGTGTTATTTTTTTATTTCGACCGTTCAACGGTGAAAATTTGAAACGTCCAGACGCAAAGTCACATTACCAGCGAAGCGAGAGTAAAAAAACTTATTCATTATCGAATTTCTGTTGGATATTTTCTTTTTGATTGTATCGAGCCCATATTCTACTGTTCATCGGATGACGTCGAGGGATTTGGAGCCTGAATGGAATCTACACGGGGTTGGACAGAATATTTGAGCCTCGGAGAGAGAGAGTCCTGTAGTGGTGTCCCAGACGACTATCTTATGTTTTGGTGGGAAAACACTGGACTGACCTTAGACGTCTAGTGAAATATCAATTCTTTATAATAAATCATTTGAAAATTTATTGTTGAATTTATGGCGAACACAGTATATTTGTGTCGCTGGGAAAAATGATACGAGTATGTTTTGGACTCGTGAGTTCTAAATTGGTTTGGTTGAACCAATCAGAGAATGGTCAGAAGGTGTCGTCATCGCCGACCAATCAAATTGATGTTATTGAAGGAGATGTCGTCATGATTGACCAATGGAATCGTTGCCGGTTTGAGAATTAGCGAACGCGTGGGTCAGTTGTACCGACTACGACACTTCTCGTTTGGACGTTGCGAGACTAACTTTATTTTTCTGGTGTTGTGTGTCACCGGAAAAATTATGACGATATAGAGGCCTGCCGTGGACTTGAAGGGGCTCGTGCAAGGAGAATTTTCAACACCCGTTCATCTGAAGTGGACATATATTTTGGGTTTCTGACTACGGTGATCGGAGAGCTGAACAGTTTCCAAGTTAATTTGTATTTATTAAGAATTAATTTTGTGTCATTTGATAAGAAGCTTAGCGTATGGCGGTTTTGACGCTATTTCAATCAGTTCGATTCTCCTTTCGATTTCTTGCCCCTTGTTCGGCGGAATTGTTTTAGTTTCTCGATTTCAGTCATTTCGATTTCGCCTACTTTTGGATTTTTGAGGCATTAGATAATTTGTTTTGAAATCCGTAATTAAATTCAGTGACATTTTCTGTTAATTTTATAACTCTGGTTTCATCTAGCTAGTTGTCGACAGTCGGATGTGGATCTCTCGACAGCTAGTTGCTATTTTGACATTCTAAAATCATTTTGATATTTCCTGATGTCGAAAACATTAAGTTAATCATTCCATTTTATTCGACATCGGGGTTATTTCTTTTGGGAAACGGAATTGGGACTGAAGCATCGGTTTCGACGGTCGAGTTTTCATTGTCTTGTGACCTTGTGTGCAGTCACGAGTTATTGTCTCTCGAGGTAATCCCAGTTCTCGTCAACCGAAATTTAGATTTCTTATTCATTCCGCCTATTATCGAGGCGTTCATTTTTCGAAATGATATTTTTCTCGCTGTAATTATTGACTCATTCAGTACCGTACTAGTTATTTTACCTTTTGACATTTCCATTTTGACTTCAATTTATCTTGACTTATTCTGACTATCGTTTTAACTTGACTGGTTTTTTATTATTGACAGATTACGGGTAGGGAAAAATTGTGATGTATCAAGCTTTAGCTTTGTGATTTGTAATTTAATGTGATATATATTTTCGAGTTTATGAGAGAAATATTTGAGTCCAAATGTCCAACCAATCAGTGACAAGAACTAGGATCTAGGAAGAATTAATTATTGACGCTGACATTGGTGGCGTGATAGTCACATCGATTGACCAATCCACACCACAATCAACGGAAGGCATGGCGATATAAGGAAATCATGTCAACGCGGAATTCTCTCATTGGTCGAGGGAAATTGATGGGATTTTATGAGTGGAACCCGGACCTAGGACACCAGGAAGCCGCCATGATTACATCACTCTGGGTCTGGACATCATCGTTGTAGTACATTCAACTTAATCTTGTGGAAGCACATTGAACTTAAAAGTATTGAGTTTCTTGGTTAGGTCAAGTTGTGACGGAATTTTCGAGTATTCCGCCACCCGTACACAACTTCGCCGTAGAATTAAGTCAATCATAAGAGTGAGTAGGTAAGTGTGACCTTATTTTGATCTTTTCGGAGAGAGAGTCGCGATTTCCTTAACCCCAAAAAGTTAGTACCCCTACGGAAGGGCGATGCAACACCCCTTCTAGCTCCACCTCGTAGAAACCGGTCTCCAAGAACATCAGGAAGAGCCTCGCGGGGAAAACACCGTTCGATTTCTATAAATAATTAAATTCACGTGTCGATACACACTAAAAACGAGTAAAAAGTAAAATCTCCGGTTCAAGTAATATCAAAGTTTTTGTTCTCTTTTAGTATCAGTTATCTTCCTGGTTTATTTCGGATATTAGGGGATAAATTTTCGGTTTTACGGTTGAGGGAAAATGTACAGTAATTGTCTTTTCCTAGTTATATTTTTGTATTGTGGAATCTCGCGGATCATGAGAGGGACGACGATCCACCGCGGTTCAGGGCCGATACACCGAGCTTCCCGGTGAGATCTCGCTGATCTCGTTGAGTGCAGGCTGCTGATCACAGAGGTTGAGGTGAAACACTCACGCTCCCTGGCTAAGGCGCTTCATGGAGTCATTGGGTTTACCAGTGCAGCTGGAAGGCCATGTGGATGAACATAGCCCACTCGTCTGCATGGATCGCCATGGGATATTCTCTATTTAGATTCGTTCACGGTCACTCCAGGATGACTCCCGGGAGAGTGACAGCAGCGAAAAAGCGCGCTCACTCAGGTGTGAAGTGCATTCGCGAGAAGAAAAGGCGAACAACTGCCTTAAGTCCCCCTTTCCGAACCTCCAAATACCTATCGTTCAGTCATTATGTATAACAACCCCTTGGGTTAACTCATAAAAAATATAATTAACGGCGAAATGCCCAAATAAGTTTAAAACCCCTTCAAATCGAAATCCCGGCGTGCTCGTTTACATGAGCCTGCCTCAGCGGCAGCTAGACGGCGTGCCAGTCGCGCCACCCAGCTAAGAACCTCCGCCGGTTAAACACAGTTTACGAGAGGGTTGGACCCGAGCAGCCATTGCGACATCCCCGAGAAGATCTGCAGCGATTGAGAGAGTTGGTGGAGACCATCGCCGAGGGCCCACACGAGGAACATGGTAAGTACATTTTTGTTCACCATGTGCACTCTCTCTCGAGGAGAGAAGTGCATCTATTCCCAGTGTGCCCAGTGATAACCTCCGGGAAAAGTGCACCGGCGGTCACAAGAGTGATACCGAGATGCATTCCCAACCACCAAAACTCCTCCGAGCGAGTGGATAAATGCACCAGTGAGTGCATAAAATGCTCGTTCGGCTTCCTAGACCTCTCCTGAGTGATAAAACCCCAGTGAAACTCAAGTGATAGTGAAAATGGACAGTGAGACCCAATCAAAGGCCGCACATGGCCCATGCCCTGCCATGGCGCCATTGTGCCCTCTCCGTTCACCAGGAGATCTTGTGAACAATTAATGCACCTTCTGAGTGCATAATTAGTTCACTGGAACCCTCGAGAACGTATGGGGAGTGTCCAGTGCCAATTTTAGTGGGAAAAAGTGGATAAAACAGGCCTACAAGTGCACCCATGCTCCTCACGTGCCGTGGGTGACGCTGTTGTGCACATGGCGGTTTATTCTCTTCCCTGAGCGAGTTGAAGCCTCAAATGAGTGCTCTTCTAGTTCAGNTACCCCTACGGAAGGGCGATGCAACACCCCTTCTAGCTCCACCTCGTAGAAACCGGTCTCCAAGAACATCAGGAAGAGCCTCGCGGGGAAAACACCGTTCGATTTCTATAAATAATTAAATTCACGTGTCGATACACACTAAAAACGAGTAAAAAGTAAAATCTCCGGTTCAAGTAATATCAAAGTTTTTGTTCTCTTTTAGTATCAGTTATCTTCCTGGTTTATTTCGGATATTAGGGGATAAATTTTCGGTTTTACGGTTGAGGGAAAATGTACAGTAATTGTCTTTTCCTAGTTATATTTTTGTATTGTGGAATCTCGCGGATCATGAGAGGGACGACGATCCACCGCGGTTCAGGGCCGATACACCGAGCTTCCCGGTGAGATCTCGCTGATCTCGTTGAGTGCAGGCTGCTGATCACAGAGGTTGAGGTGAAACACTCACGCTCCCTGGCTAAGGCGCTTCATGGAGTCATTGGGTTTACCAGTGCAGCTGGAAGGCCATGTGGATGAACATAGCCCACTCGTCTGCATGGATCGCCATGGGATATTCTCTATTTAGATTCGTTCACGGTCACTCCAGGATGACTCCCGGGAGAGTGACAGCAGCGAAAAAGCGCGCTCACTCAGGTGTGAAGTGCATTCGCGAGAAGAAAAGGCGAACAACTGCCTTAAGTCCCCCTTTCCGAACCTCCAAATACCTATCGTTCAGTCATTATGTATAACAACCCCTTGGGTTAACTCATAAAAAATATAATTAACGGCGAAATGCCCAAATAAGTTTAAAACCCCTTCAAATCGAAATCCCGGCGTGCTCGTTTACATGAGCCTGCCTCAGCGGCAGCTAGACGGCGTGCCAGTCGCGCCACCCAGCTAAGAACCTCCGCCGGTTAAACACAGTTTACGAGAGGGTTGGACCCGAGCAGCCATTGCGACATCCCCGAGAAGATCTGCAGCGATTGAGAGAGTTGGTGGAGACCATCGCCGAGGGCCCACACGAGGAACATGGTAAGTACATTTTTGTTCACCATGTGCACTCTCTCTCGAGGAGAGAAGTGCATCTATTCCCAGTGTGCCCAGTGATAACCTCCGGGAAAAGTGCACCGGCGGTCACAAGAGTGATACCGAGATGCATTCCCAACCACCAAAACTCCTCCGAGCGAGTGGATAAATGCACCAGTGAGTGCATAAAATGCTCGTTCGGCTTCCTAGACCTCTCCTGAGTGATAAAACCCCAGTGAAACTCAAGTGATAGTGAAAATGGACAGTGAGACCCAATCAAAGGCCGCACATGGCCCATGCCCTGCCATGGCGCCATTGTGCCCTCTCCGTTCACCAGGAGATCTTGTGAACAATTAATGCACCTTCTGAGTGCATAATTAGTTTACTGGAACCCTCGAGAACGTATGGGGAGTGTCCAGTGCCAATTTTAGTGGGAAAAAGTGGATAAAACAGGCCTACAAGTGCACCCATGCTCCTCACGTGCCGTGGGTGACGCTGTTGTGCACATGGCGGTTTATTCTCTTCCCTGAGCGAGTTGAAGCCTCAAATGAGTGCTCTTCTAGTTCAGTAAAGCTCCCCCAAAGTCTGAATTTATTAATTTAATGTTTCCTGGAAGACGAGACCCCGAAGATCACGACATTGCAGCTCGTGAGCTCCAGGGANATCAGTTATCTTCCTGGTTTATTTCGGATATTAGGGGATAAATTTTCGGTTTTACGGTTGAGGGAAAATGTACAGTAATTGTCTTTTCCTAGTTATATTTTTGTATTGTGGAATCTCGCGGATCATGAGAGGGACGACGATCCACCGCGGTTCAGGGCCGATACACCGAGCTTCCCGGTGAGATCTCGCTGATCTCGTTGAGTGCAGGCTGCTGATCACAGAGGTTGAGGTGAAACACTCACGCTCCCTGGCTAAGGCGCTTCATGGAGTCATTGGGTTTACCAGTGCAGCTGGAAGGCCATGTGGATGAACATAGCCCACTCGTCTGCATGGATCGCCATGGGATATTCTCTATTTAGATTTGTTCACGGTCACTCCAGGATGACTCCCGGGAGAGTGACAGCAGCGAAAAAGCGCGCTCACTCAGGTGTGAAGTGCATTCGCGAGAAGAAAAGGCGAACAACTGCCTTAAGTCCCCCTTTCCGAACCTCCAAATACCTATCGTTCAGTCATTATGTATAACAACCCCTTGGGTTAACTCATAAAAAATATAATTAACGGCGAAATGCCCAAATAAGTTTAAAACCCCTTCAAATCGAAATCCCGGCGTGCTCGTTTACATGAGCCTGCCTCAGCGGCAGCTAGACGGCGTGCCAGTCGCGCCACCCAGCTAAGAACCTCCGCCGGTTAAACACAGTTTACGAGAGGGTTGGACCCGAGCAGCCATTGCGACATCCCCGAGAAGATCTGCAGCGATTGAGAGAGTTGGTGGAGACCATCGCCGAGGGCCCACACGAGGAACATGGTAAGTACATTTTTGTTCACCATGTGCACTCTCTCTCGAGGAGAGAAGTGCATCTATTCCCAGTGTGCCCAGTGATAACCTCCGGGAAAAGTGCACCGGCGGTCACAAGAGTGATACCGAGATGCATTCCCAACCACCAAAACTCCTCCGAGCGAGTGGATAAATGCACCAGTGAGTGCATAAAATGCTCGTTCGGCTTCCTAGACCTCTCCTGAGTGATAAAACCCCAGTGAAACTCAAGTGATAGTGAAAATGGACAGTGAGACCCAATCAAAGGCCGCACATGGCCCATGCCCTGCCATGGCGCCATTGTGCCCTCTCCGTTCACCAGGAGATCTTGTGAACAATTAATGCACCTTCTGAGTGCATAATTAGTTCACTGGAACCCTCGAGAACGTATGGGGAGTGTCCAGTGCCAATTTTAGTGGGAAAAAGTGGATAAAACAGGCCTACAAGTGCACCCATGCTCCTCACGTGCCGTGGGTGACGCTGTTGTGCACATGGCGGTTTATTCTCTTCCCTGAGCGAGTTGAAGCCTCAAATGAGTGCTCTTCTAGTTCAGTAAAGCTCCCCCAAAGTCTGAATTTATTAATTTAATGTTTCCTGGAAGACGAGACCCCGAAGATCACGACATTGCAGCTCGTGAGCTCCAGGGATTTTCCGGTGACGCCACGACGCTCTTGATGGAGGACGGACTCGAACATGGGCAAAATGGCACTCTTAAGTGAAATTTGCACACTCGAGTCCCTCGCCCATTAATTGTCATTTATTATTCTGAAGAGATACGCCGAGATCATCGCATCGAAATTGATATAGCCTCCGGATCCTCCAGCACTCCAGTCTCTGGACGATGCGGAGAGATCGTTGACTTGAATTCTTCAGACCCCCCATTTCCCTTCACGATAACTTCTCTGTCAAGGTCAATTCACGTACTCTCACTCTCGGGAATTTAATTTAATTTAATTCTGTTGAATTTAATTGAAATTAATTTATTTTATTTATGAAGAATAGAAATTCTATTTGAGTTGGAATATTATTGAGAAATTGAATAAATCACGGAGTAAATTTAAAGTAATTCTCTCATCCCCTATTTAATTAATTTTCTGATTCTTCCTTTTGATTTTTCTGTATCTTTTGGTAAATTCGCGACATCCTAAGACCGAGCGACCGATCCTACCCCGCTCTCCGAATACCTCCGAGCTAGTCGAGCCAATTCCGCAACCTCTCCCTTGATCTCCCCACTTGTGGCTAAGTTTTCGTATGGTTCTGTTTAAAGCGGTTCGTTGACACCGCTGGAACAAAAGTCAGCTGGCGCCCGACAACATTGTTCTCGTTTTCCCGTTTATTTCGTTTATTCGGTTTTCGAGGATTTTCGTGGGGGACATCAAGGAGCAGAGGCCGAAGGTGACAACACTCCGGCTGTTTTGAGTTTCGCATCGAGTTATAGATAAGTCTACGGTATATTTCAAGTTTTGAGGTTCACGTTGGTTAGTGCCGTCACAAAGTTAACGAGTCAAGTTCAAATTAATTAATTAGGAAGTGACATACCATCTTGGGAAGATCAAAATCATCTTTCCTGAGATTTTTAATACTACTCGAAGACCCGAGCACTGCGAATACAGGGCGAATAAAAAGGCGATTATGCACACGATTATGTACCGTAAGTACACTTGCGTATTAATCGAGTGACAAGTGCATTCATTATCAAACGCGATTATAAAGGGCGATTCCCCGACTATCTGCCGCAGCGATTTCGAAAATATGTAAGTATTATATCCGCAGAGACAATACTCAGAGATTCAGATAAATAATGAATTATTTATTTAACTAAAAATCGATTCGTGATTGACTTCACCAGTCACACCATTTTGGGGACCGCGTGGTATGAAAATCGTAATCCGAATTCATCTCGCGAATTAAATGAGAATGAAACCCGCAGGATTGATTCTCACCTTATGATTGAATGAATTGATCATTCTAAAATAATATTTCCGAACTTACAACCGGATTGATAGGAAATATTTGATGATAAAAATTGGTATGCTTTGTATGAGAATAACGAGGCATGGTGATATTATCAGACGTAGTAATATCACAATATTTTGATATAAAAACAAATTGCGACAAATGAAATTTCAAAACATTCCGCACAATAGTAAATTCCAAATCAAATGTTTACTTTCAAAACTACGTTTCTAAATTATTTAGACCGTACATCATTAATTAAAATTTAGGATTATAAATCTTCCGAATTATAATTATTTTGAATAATATTCACATTAGGATTGATCGAGTAATAATTCACTCATTAATTGGCCCGAACAACTGAACAAATTCAATTCTAACTTTCTTATTATTATTTTGATTATTAAGATTGAATAACATCCCGAACAGATTTGAATAAAATGATATTGAAATTACTGAGAAAGTGGCAGCCAAGGTAATTATTAATATTATTTTCGTAATTATTTAACGTGAACGAAATTCCATGGCGCCCATCCCGAATTGCCAATAAATGTGATTCAAAACTAACCAATTGTATAATTGAGAATAGTAAATGAAGTAGAGAATTTAGCCAAACATAAATTGGAAAATACCGAAATTGAATTGTAATTTCGTTCGACGTTACAGAATATACGTGAGTGTTTTACCATTGAAACACCTTCCCAAACCTTCCCTATGATATCCCAAAGTGACCGAACAGTAGTTAGTCGAACAAGGGTTATACAACGACCCTGGATTAGCTAGGCACGGGGGTGAAACGAGTGATCACCAGGATCACTCGTGGGTCAACCTTTCCTCACAATACGAATTGTAGACTAATCCCAAACGTCACACCTACCATTCAGATTTCCCACTTAGGCACTGATTCAATTATTTCATCTATAGAAATTGTTTTTTTTTCTTCGATTCATTACTCATAGCCCGACGTTATAACTAGTACTAAAAAATGGTTCATGAGTTTTTGCATGAAAATTTTCACGAGGAAAATAATGTGATACAGATCAGTTGCATCATTCGTATTATCTACGCGGCCAAGTTCTCCTGGTAGACCCCCGAGGCTTTCTCAGTGTCTACAGGGTGTTCCATAGTATGTGACAAAAGTAAATTGCGTTGTATACCGTAAAGTGACAGCGCAGTCTAAAGTCTAACATATGGTTGAAGTGGAGACTCTCCGCAAATTTCATCCATACTTCAGTCGTTCGCAAATTAGAACACTAAAATGGAAAACCTAACCATCGAACAAAAAACATTCCTCAGCAAATCATATTACCGAAGAGGAGATTCAACTACTGCAGCAATAAGAGCATTTCATTCTAAGTATGGCACACACACTGGAGTGTCTGATTCGATTCTCAGACGGTAAATAGAGTGATTGAACTAGATAACCAAAATTTTTTTTCTTTTTTTTTTTTCAAGATTTAGACATTTTTCGACCAATTCATGGGTATTTTCAGGTTAATTGAGAAATTTGATCAATACGGTACACTAGACGATAGGAGGCATGAGAATCCTGGCCCTTCACCTACTGTAACCACAGATGAAGTTATCCGCACAACTGAAGAACATTTCAAAAAATATCTAAATGATACTCTTTGGAAGGCTTCCTCAACCTTGAAAGTCTCGAGAACTTCACTTCACCGTATCTTAAAAGTGTTTTTAAACTTTCATCCCTACAAAATTTCTGTACATCAATTTTTAACTGAAGAAGCGATGGTTCGTCGTGTGGAATTTTGCCAAGAACTTTGCAATCTTTTTGAATCCAAGGGGATGAAGGCACAGAATATCATCTTCTCTGACGAAGCACATTTCTACTTAGGTGGCTTGGTAAATAAACAAAATTTTCGCTTTTGGGGGACTGAGTCACCTCACGTCGTTGAAACCAAGTCCTCACACCCGAAAAAAGTTACTGTATGGGCGGCAGTTACCATAATGGGTGTTTTCCTTGAATTCCTCGAGACTCGGACACTTAATGCTGACATTTACTGTCAGTTCTTGAAAAAGAACTTCTTTCCTTGGGCACGAAAAAATCAATTAGTCAAGAATTTCTACTTCATGCAAGATGGTGCCGCCCCATACAGGACTACTGGAGTATTTGAAACACTTTTTTCCGTTTACGGCACTCGTGTGTTAGGTTTAGGTTACCCTAAGTATGCCCATGGGGGCATGGAATGGCCGCCTTACAGTCCTGACTTAAATCCCTGTGATTTTTGCCTGTGGGGTTTTCTCAAGGACAAGTGCTATGAAAAGCATCCGACGACTGTGGAAGAGTTGCAAGACGCAATTAGGGATGCTGTCCGAGCTATTGATGAAAACATAATACAGCGCATCTATACCAGCTTCGAGCGTAGGATAGAGTTCTGTAGGACAAGTGATGGCGGACACTTGGAAGGAATTGTATTATAATTTGCCGAATGTTCTGTGTACAATAAAAAAAACAACAATTGTTTATACTTAATCGTATTCAAGTTATTCGCAATTTACTTTTGTCACATACTATGGGACACCCTGTATTTGAACCTGGCCATAATAAAACCCCGAAAATTAATACATATGCACCTTGGCACGACCATATCAAGGCAAATCGGCCATTCATATGAAGTCAGATTACATTAAATGATGTTAGAAATTTAATTCTTCACTTTTGCTTCCGAATGGAAGCATTGTTATCGTGCTGTTTTCAGATTCTCTAATTTTGATTGGAAATGATGTAGAATGGTCTGAAACGTAAAAATATGAAGTTTGGCGACCGTGTCTGTCGGTGTCAATGTCCATCGCTACCTTTCCGGTGGTCAATTTTTAGAAAATTGAGTAATTAATTGGCTAAACTTATTCCAAAAAATCTGAAATTTTGTCAGATTACAGACCTTAACAGAGACTAATTCTGTACCAAAGTTCAGCCCGATTGATGAAATAGTTTTTAAGAAAAACATATTCGTTTTTAAATCGTTTTTCGCTAATATCTTCGAAGGTAGTCAACCGATTTCAATTTTTTTTCTTCAAAATATTCGTTTCGATGCCTTCTATCCGAATCAATCAAAACATATATACGCGTTCATACAAAATGTTCGAGATATTTCCGTTTTTCCGGTTTTTTCATAAAAATCCTTGTAATCACTCTAGCTTGTGCAAAAATGGAGATATCAACTTGAAATTTGGACAGAATTTTTCTCTCATGATAACAATCCTTCCTATTGAAAATAAGCTCAATCGCATGGGTAGTTTCCGAGATATTCGACTTTCTCTGAAAACCTTTTATGTGCAATAGCTTAAAAACTACGCAACCAATTTCAATTTTTTTTTCAAAATATTTGTATTGATGCCTTCTATATGAATCAATCAAAATATATCACTCTAGCTTGTGCAAAAATTGAGATATCAACTTGAAATTTGGAAAGAATCTTCCTCTCATGATAATAATCCTTCCTATTGAAAATAAGCTCAATCGCATAGGGGCGACATTCCATGTCAACTCAGCCACCCTGGAATTTTTTGATTCTCAGAATCTTGAATTAGCAGGCTCCCAGTCAAGTACTGCATGAGTACATACTCTCTCTAAATTTTCGCTCCTTTAACATTAATTGTTTGGTCAGGACAAATAACAAAATCTCAAATTTTTCAAAAATCATATCTTGCGAACAAATTGGCCGATTTTGATGAATAAAAAAAGNAAGCTCAATCGCATAGGGGCGACATTCCATGTCAACTCAGCCACCCTGGAATTTTTTGATTCTCAGAATCTTGAATTAGCAGGCTCCCAGTCAAGTACTGCATGAGTACATACTCTCTCTAAATTTTCGCTCCTTTAACATTAATTGTTTGGTCAGGACAAATAACAAAATCTCAAATTTTTCAAAAATCATATCTTGCGAACAAATTGGCCGATTTTGATGAATAAAAAAAGACTTTTTTCGTTTTTTTATATACTTTTGGAATAAAAATACGACAGTACCACGAGGGAGAATAATGAGTCATTTTTTATTTTTTTTTATTTAAATCCTTCTGTTATGCAGGGGCCATTCGAAAATCGAATAATTTTTTTTTTCTTCGGTGGAAAATGATATTACTCGACTTTTTCGGGGTATTTCAAAATGGGATAGCCATATGGAGATGAGAGAAAAATTTTTTTCTCATGAAAAATTAGTTTTTCCGAATTTTGTTCCTGAAAAATGATGAATGCCTCATGAAAGGATGAGCGTGCAATTTTTCGGCATAATTTGAACATGAGATGCATAAGTAGTGATAGATAAAAAACGTTTTTTATAGGAAAAAGTTGAATTTATTGATTATTAACAGCTCTACTTACGTAAACGACAATGAGAATTCGCAAAGTACCAAATATTTGATGAGTTTTCAGATCAACATGGAGTATATGTCTGTTTTAAGTTTGTAATTTGAAAAATAAACATTAAATTACAGAGAAGAAGCAATTTGAAATCGAACTTTTCTGAATCACAATGGCTATCTTAATGTACGTCATCCATTTCGTTTTTTCGCCTTTGGAAAAACTTCTCCCCTAGTCGCAGAAGAATATCTCTTAATCAATAATTCCTCTTCTCCCACAGGAATGAAGCCGTGATTTTTTTATAGCGCTGGAATCGCCTTTGCACTGTCGAATCTTGCTTTCAACCGTTCTTTAATATCCTCGTGTTCCTTATAGTGTAGAAAAACATATCGAGATCCTTGAAATTATTCTTTACCCACTGGAACAAACCATCTGGAGTGAGAATAGATTCACCATTAGTAATTTGCAGACTTCTTCGTCTTGCTTACCTCTTCAAGACTGCGCCTACGCCATCGCATGCCCTCTTTCCATGCGCGGTCGCATGATAGTGCGCCTCTGGTTCAACTCCAAAATCATTTTTATGCAACAAAAGATTACCTATGTTATATCGATTCTTATAGTGCTGTCGAGCACCATCTGTAACATAGATCAATTTGTTTACGACAGCACAAATTTGTTTCATGTGTCGTATCAGAATCCGTTGCATTAAATGAACTGCAGTAGTATCGTGAACGAGACTGTCAGATAAGAGGACTAGACTTCTATGTCCAATATCATTGCCCTGGTGATAATAATACACCACAGGATGGACAGTGCATTGATCATTGTTGTAATGGAACGATTGAGCAGCGTCTTGAGTTACGAAAGAATAATTCTCCGAAAATTCGGCCTGCACTAGAAGTTCACCCTCAATTAAATTCCCCTTTCGTTCTTTCACGAAAGCGTTTTGTTGTATGGCAATAAAATGATGAGATTTCAATACTTTCAATCTCTCACAAAGTACATCAACAAATTCATACACAGGAAGTCTCTGGGTCTGTAATGTTGTTCTATCCACAGATTGCCAAGTCCTGAATTCTACAGTTTCAATTACTGCATCGTGGAGGAGTTCTTTCAGCTCGAGCGATAATCCTTCAACTCCAGGACAGTTTTTTGACTCATCTAAGTAGCATTCAGGCGTTGGATCAGGGCACATGAGTCTTGCAAGACAGTCTTTATAGTCGGTAAGGGGACATGATGAGTTTTTAGTGAGAGTAGAAATGTTGATTGCATCCATCATCAGCTTAAAATTTTAATGATAGGTACAGACACATACCACATGCGTACCGCTCGCTCCTGCCAATACACAGTGTTTCGGCCTCAATTCTGCAAACTTGCTGAATCCCATCGGAGACTCTGGATGAGTAATTTTATATTTCTCATGAAGATCATTTAAGTTCTCGAGGACCATCCGCTTCTGCATTATTTTCTTCACGTCGTTGATTCTGACTGACACTTTATCCTTCATCCCTGGCATCATCCGACTATTACTCTCTTAAAAACTCCGTACCTTTCCAACTGTACCTTTGGGCAATGATTTTCCAGCCTTCGCAACTGTTGAAGCAAATATTCCTCTCTGTTCTCGCAGTTGTTTTACTCTCATAGCCATGTACCTTGTCATACCAAATTCACGGCTCACCTTTCGCTCACTCCATGAAGGTGGAGCAATAGTCAAGAGTTGAATACGTTCAGAATATTCTGTCATCGTATTGAATTTTTGCTTGAGTCCATCCAACATTTCTTCCAATTCCAATTCTCGTGGAGAACGAAAATTCGCTGGAATGTTCCTGTGAGACTCTGTCTCTGAATCATCATCTGCTGTTGGAGCATCGTACTCCTCTGAAGCTTCGTTGAAAATCACATCCCCATTAGGATCAATTGAATGTAAGGAATTACCTGATCTCAAAGAACTTCCTGCGATAATGCTCGTAGAAATGTCTGCTAGAAATGGTGTGGCACTGGACGAACGATTGGCTGGAACATTTGATGACGATGAAGAGACTTCCCGATTCGATGAAGATTCAGAGGGTAGTGATCCAGGCATGTAAGTCAAAGCTCTTTTCCTATAGGAGCTGCATAGTTTTGTATTTTCTGGCAAGAATGGCAATGTCTGTCGTAGTCTTTCTGAGATTGAACGCAGGTCTTTTCCATTTTGACCTTTCTCCCCAGGAACTCGAATTGGATTATCACATCTTTCGGCATGCGGCATCTTGTGGAATAGGAATGAAGAACAGTTGAGATCATTAAAAAAAAGGGAAAAAAATAATAATAACGATCGATTGAGTTTACACCTTCACTACTGACATATTTTATACCATCACTTACCTTGATTAAAGTTGATGGAGAATAAATACAGGAGAAAAACCGTCGGAGAATTTCTGTTATCAATACTGTAATGAACCGTGTGAGATGTTCAACCCTCAAGTGTGTGATGAAACAATTACGAGACTCCTATCGTAGTTGACTTTAAACATGCCAATGTTCGATTCCGAAATACAAAAAAATCCAGGGTAGCTGAATTGACATGGAATGTCCCATGCATGATCGGAAAATCGAATTTTCCATGGAATTTTTTTCTTTTTCTCATCTCCATATGGCTATCCCATTTTGAAATACCTCGGAAAAGTTGAGTAATATCATCATCCATCGAAGAAAAAAAAATTATTCGATTTTCGAATGGTTCCTGCGAAATAAAGGGATTAAAATAACGAAAAACTTAAAAAATGGCTTAGTATTCATCCTCGTGGTACTGTTCTATTTTTAGTCTCAAGGTATATAAAAAAACGAAAAAAATCTTTTTTTATTTATGAAAATCGGCCAATTTGTTCGCAAGATAGGATTTTTCAAAAATTTGAGCTTTTGTTATTTGTCCTGACCAAACAATTAATGTTAAAGGAGCAAAAATTTAGAGAAAGTATGTACTCATGTAGTAGTTGACTGGGAGCATGCTAATTCAGGATTCTGAGAAACAAAAAAATCCAGAGTGACTGAGTTGACATGGAATGTCCCATAAGTAGTTTCCGAGATATTCGACTTTCTCTGAAAACCTTTTATGTGCAATAGCTTAAAAACTACGCAACCGATTTAATTTTTTTTTTCAAAATATTTGTTTCGATGCCTTCTAGGCGATCGCCTTCTATCTCATCCGGAAGCTTACTACCAATGGAATTGGTGGAAATGGAAGAAAGAAAAAGAGTTATAACACATAAAGTAACGGTCAGATGGCTTTGGCCAAAACGGCTCGAACCCCTGCTTGTTTACCTTTGAAATATCTTTTTTAACTTTTTTTGAAATGTTCGTTACACTCCAAAGAATAAAGTTAACCATCCGTTTTACTTTATTCCCCATAGATCGTGAGCAAATCAATTTTGAATTTCATGAATTTTTCACGTCTCTAGAATAGAGTAAAATTTATGATATGCAAAATTCATTTATTTATACTCTATTGCGAATAAAGTAAAACGGACGATTAACTTTATTCTTTGGAGTGCAATGAATATTTCAAAAGAAGGTAGAGGGGTAGATTCGATTGTCCACCAATGGATTGCCAAATTTCTTCGATTTCATTGGTGTATCTAGACAAGCCATTTCGATAGAACTCTAGCTTACGTTCAAACAAAATATTGCTGAATAATTTTTTTGAATGGAATGCAGTATACAAAATATTCCAATGCTGACACATAACCATGTTATATTTCGCGACAAAAAATTCCACGTATGTTGCAACTTCACGTTACTCCCATCATGCAATTCGAAATTACGTCAAGTTGCATTTTTAATGAATTAATCTCGAATTTTTCTTAGGTTTACCTAGACACTGATATTATTTGTAACGTGACATTTTCGTATGGGGGTTAAAATGCCTATTACCTTCGGCCTTCTTCCTCTGAATCTGGTTAAACTCGAAAATACAGAAATCTATGGGCGCCAGGTAATTTTTAACCGGAATTACCAAACCGGAGGAATCTACAAAATCAACTCTATGAATACGAAAAACTCTAAAACGTACAAAAAAAAGGGGAGAAAACTAGATTTTTGGGGAACGGTCCTTGGTTCGCTCAGTGTGCTAGGTTGTGGAGAGAGGGGTCGATTTCAGGTGGAAACGGGTTACTGGGGCGCTCAAAACTGCAAAACAACAAAAAAAAGAAGGAGATCGACATTATCCTTACTGGTTTCACTATTGAAATTTAAAAATCACCAATTTTACAAAAAAAAGACATTTCAATTCTCTCAAAAAAAATATAAAAAAGAAAAAAATCTACAATTAATAACTAACAATACTGACAATAATAATAATCATAATATTAATTTCGCACTTTGATAGAAAATAGTCTAATCTGACAAAAATATTCGAAGAAATTAATATCGCCGATAGATATCTCAAATATGCCGAAATAAACATTTGGGGAGAGTAGAAATACACGCTAATGCCTAAATACTCGAGAATTCCGAGAATTGGGGGGAAAGGTATGCGAGCGACAATGAGAGCGAGAGAGAGGAGAACGTATTCATCCATCGATTTTTCGTACCAGCCAAAACGGCTGAAATTCCATAAAACTCAATTTGCCATAACTCGAAAATGGCAGAGTCAAAAATTACGAACCCTGAGACAAAATGTCCGGGAGAGTCTACTGAAGACAACAATACCCAAAAAATAATTTTCCCTCAATAATTAGCCGCCTCAGGTTAATTAATCCCCGAGCGGAATTCTAAACGCAAAAATGCTCGCGTGAAGCGAGAATAGCTACGTGCAAACGTGGAGGGGTATCTGAGGGGAGTCGAGAGTCGGGGGGAATTCCCACTCGAGAAACACGGCGTACACGCCAGCGAGAATGGGCTGGAAATCCATAAAAACCAAAAATGAAATATCCGGAAATCGGCAGAGCGAATTTCCGGAAACCCTGAGATGAATTACTCAGGGAAGCCCCCCGAACACATTGGTGGAGTTTCTTAGACGCGAAAACCCACGTGTAACGGGAATGGACGCGCTCTAACAATTCAAGGTGATTAATTATCCCCTCCGGAGGGGTTTTTCTCCGATAGATTCTCATGAAAGATCTTTAAAAAAACATAATAAGCCGATGCACAGTGTGATCGGAGCCG
>NW_021680744.1:200316-200399 GCF_001412515.2 Diachasma alloeum
GATCTGGGTATTCCACGTGTAATACAACCCTGTGCTTCTTGGGAAGCTCCGAGGCTGTGACCACACGTACAGTAAGTCCAGCT
>NW_021680744.1:200582-231347 GCF_001412515.2 Diachasma alloeum
TTCTGAGCATATGTGCCCTGATCCTGCGTTCTCATTCTCTTTTCTTTCGGTCTGACTGAGGGGCTTGGCGTAGTACGCTCTGATGGAAGGCGTTTTATTACCTTCCTCGTATCCCCCTCCTCCCTTCCCTCATCGACCTTCGCTGCTGCATCCGTCAAGGTTGCAATCGCCCCCGAGGTTTGATGCAGCTTCGCTCTCTTGCGACGTCTTCTCTCGGCTCCACTCAGTCTGACCCGATTCACATCGGTACCAGACTGGTCAGCCTTGTCAGACTTCGTGTGTTCGCCATCGCTGGCCCCACCCGAAGTTGCTTTTTCAATATTAAGATTTTTTAAATTGGTTTCCATTTTAGTCCCACGAGTACCGCGGTTAAGCGTTTTCACCTGGTGCATTGCCGCGATTGCCCAGGGCTTGGCTTGTCTCGGGTGGGTTACACCCAAGACAACTCTGAGAGGTCGCCCAGGTTTCTGAGAGGCACCGTTAGCGACACAGCTCCCCCTGTGCCACGCATTCTTAGGCACGGTATGGCCGAGGCCATGGCTTACGCCGCTCACACACATGGATTGGGTGGACTCCTCTTAGCGACCGCGAGCAGCGGTAGTCCTTAAGACCTCCACCGCCCGCGACCGAGCCCCCTCACTACGACAAAGTGGGAACCCAGTAGAGGGGGAGGTCTATAACTTAATCTTTCCTTTTTTTTTCATCGAGTGTAGTGTCTTATTTAAAAATTGAATATTTATGCGCCCGTTGGCGATTTTGAAGAATGGACCTTACTGTTTTTAATACGCTATATGTCATATCTGGGAGAGCTGTATAACTTCACAAAGCAATAGTACATGCAATGTCGACCGATACGCAGCACATTAGGCACTGTATTCTCTACGAGTTCCAACAAGGAAAAAAAGCCATTGAAGCCCACCATTCGATTTGTTCTACTCTCGGAAGTGATATTGTGTCTTATGATACGTGTAAATATTGGTATAGATGCTTGAACGATAGTGATTTCGATTTCAGTGACCGAAAACGCCCTGGACAGCCTGTGAAATTTGAAGATGCTGAATTGCAAGAATTAGTCGACAAAGACTCAACGCAAACCCAAAAAGAGCTTGCAGCTCAGCTAGGAGTCAAGCAACAGTGTCGAAATGATTACACGCAATGGGAAAAGTAACAAAGGTAGGAAAATGGGTTCCACACGATATGACTGAACATAACCTCGACCAACGCATGAACACGTGCCTATCGTTGCTCGCCAAGTGCCAGAAGAAAGATTTTTCGTCAAAAATTGTGACGAGAGATGAAAAATAATTTTTTTTGCCAATCCCAAACAGAAAAAGTCATGAGTGGATCCCGGACAAGCATCAGCATCCACTCTCGAACAAAAAATTCACATGAAGAAGGTTCTCTTCTGCATCTGGTGGGATATGAAGGGTGTACTCTGTTACGAATTTTTGGAAGCGGATCAGACAGTTACTGTAGAACGCTACAGTCGATAATTGAACAAATTGAGCGAGGTACTTGATGAGACGAGGCCATTTAGTGGGCAAGGGAGTCGGAAAGTCATGCTGCTCCATGATGACGCTCGACCTCATGTTGCTCGCGCGATTCAGAAAACAATTTTAAGCTTGGGCTAGGAGATTGTGCCGCACGCGGTTTATTCACCGAACTTGCCCCCTTCTAATTACCATCCGTTCCGGTCCATGCAGCATCCCTTGTAGGGAAGCCGCTTCCGAACTCTGGACGATGTACGAGAATTCATTGATGACTTCATCGCCTCAAAGCCTGCAAGTTTTTTTCGCGATGGCAGTCGTATGTTGCCCGATCGATGGCGCAAGGTCATCGCAAACGATGGAAGATATTTCGAAGATCTAGTATTTATATATTTTATAATATGTAATGATTTTTCTTTGGCCTCAACAAATACTCAATAAACCCTAACCCAGAAAGTCTCGATTATCCAAACACGGCCAACTCATTACCTTCGTTCTCGTAATCCGACAAGTCTGAAACGCCAAAAACCATAACGCTAACACTGGACTTCGGGAACAATCAGCAGCTCACCCAATCCTTATTTCGTGTATTTAGGGCGCCAGCCGATTTTTAGCAACGCGGAATCGACAAACCGCAAACGGAACCGTATTTTCTTAAAACTAAATACTGATTGTCCCCAAAAATCCAATAACGACAAGAAACATATCGCAAACCATACGCAGAAATGTGGATTACGAGGGTACGGGATTTACTCGGCTGCTCAGTGTGCGGGTCGTGGAGAGAGGGGTGGATTCGTGGACGAGAACATCAATTAACAAAACCAATCATCGATCGAGAAACCAATAAACCAATGTCTTAAATTCCAAACGGGATAGGTAAGGTCGACATTGAATAATAAACACAATTGTACTGACGTGTTTCGCTATTGCCGATATTAATACAAAATTGTAAATTCGTACAAACACAAAATTACGTGAATGTGACTCAAAATAATTTTAAATACTCTGAAATGATCCATTAAACTCCAAAAGGACTCGAAAGATGCGAATAATAATTTTAAGTATGAAAAAGAAAGCGATCCCAATCCAAAGCTGATAGAGAGAAGCAAAGGTATTGTCCACGAGGGGAACACGAATCCGAGAGAGAGAGACTATAGGAAGGTAGCGTACGTGCGAGAGAGAGAATGGATGAGGTAACTACGCGAAATAACAAAAAAAAGGAGAGCTCACGAAAAGGTACTAATTTTTCTTATTTTCGACTGTAATTAATCGAATTACGAATACTAGAGCGCCTTTGTAATGGGTTACTTAATTCTTATGCCATTTGTAACCCATTAAAATCGGGAATCTCATTCACCGAAAAGGTAGCAAAAATGAGCTAGGGAGCTTGAATCAGCCACGTGGCTGATTTACCGGAAAGGAGCGTTTCTAACCCGGAAATGGAGGTTTTCTCCATGAAAATAGGTAGCTTACGGTCTCCAATAATTTCCAAAATAACAGGTAGCTTATTCATGAACGTAAGAGAGCTTAGATAATTTTATTGTTCTGGATTCCAACCATATAAAGTAAAGATAACTAAAAGATAGCGTCCCCATGCCCAACCGGAATCCAAAACTCAACGAACGCTAGAGAGCATTAAAACGCGAAAAAGGTAGCTTCAGAACAATTCAGGTAGCATCATTTTTCCTCCAGAACTCTCGTGAGTCGGAGAAATATAAAGAAATAGGTAGCGTAGAATAATTACGTAAAGAGAGCGAAAAAAGGTAGCAAGCAAAAAGGTAGCAATGAAGTAGGTAGCGAGTTGCATCAATCGCCGTAGCGAGACGCCTAAAGCATGAAATTTAGCCTAAAAGTTACGGTAGGTAGCACTATTACTATTCGGATTTATTCAGGTAGCGTAATTATCATTTAAATAATCTCAGGTAGCTTCCAGGGAGCATTTAGGTTTGTTTGAAGAGTTTTCTGTCCTTCAAACCATGAGTATCGGTGTTGGCGTCATTCCGAGAGGTAGCGACGCCATTCCGCGTGGTCCAACTGCTTTATCGAAAAACGCACTAATTCACTGTTAATCACCTCTAAATAAGTACACGAGTACTTACCATGGTCTGGAGCGTTGATTTTGACTGAATTTGGATCACGGGGCCTCGATAATTACCTCGAAAGAGAACTTGTTCAGGGAGCTAAATCGACTCGTACCTCACTCTTAGTCGTCCGGGTGGATACTGTAATGGCGACTATCGCGTGTGTCCGCTCGGGCCTGTTGCATAGTGGTGGGGAGTCTGGGGGAGACTAGCCCCGTACGGTGCTGACTCGAGTGCCGGAGACGCGAACTATCGATTCCCGGGGTAATTGTGCGCGAAGTATTTAAAGATTTTAATTTAAATTCTCCTATGATTGATTTTAATTATTTTAATTGAACAAAACTGTAATTACTTGAACTCAACGTGAAACTGAGATGGCGGAGCGGGTCTTCACTCCGTCTACGACCGGAATAAGGTAGCTTATCTACAGAGGGCACTCTCCGGAGAGGAATTAGGACTTTACCAACGAAAACTCAAACGCAAACGCAACTTAACTAAATTAAAAACCCAATGGCGATCCGTTTCGACGACTGGGATCGTCTCCACGGCCTTCCAACTGAAAGCCCTAACACTCTCGCTCAAGGGAGCGCAAGCATTTCAACTCGACCTATGTACTCACTCTATCGACAAACCAAAAAGGGTTACGGGAAACACTGGGTAGCACATTATCTTGGCCAAATATTCCACGGTGATATCCTGATCCTTAACCGAATTTACGTAGGAAAATCTCAAAATTACTAAACTTTAACTCAACAAAAATGACTCGAAAAAAAGAAATATCTGCAAAATATCTGGTTTATTTAATGAAGTTATTTAATGAATATTATTCTCAAAATTTAGGGAATCGATTCACGCGATAGGTAACCAATTTAGGTAGTTTTCCGAACTTAAGGTAGCTCTGAAGTAGAGTTAAGGTAGCAGGTAGCTCTAATTCTCCGTATAGATTTTATATCACGACAAAAAGGTAACGGTTTATAAAATCTTACTCTCTCTCTCTCTCTCTCTCTCTCTCTCTCTCTCTCTCTCTCTCTCTCTCTCTTTCTATACATAAATACCCTGGAGTTCCGCAGGTGACGAATTCGCCTGGAATTTCGTCACAAATATAAAATTTTTTTTTACAAAAAAAGGGAAAGATTAAGTCATACACCTAATAAAATGGACAGTCTCGTCGAGAAGATTAACATTTCATGAATTAGTTGAATTTTAAATGGTATTAATCCATGTAGTGGTTATTTTTTGACAGTTTTTTTAAAGGAAGCGTTTTGCTTTTTTTTGAAACTTTAACATTTTTTTCTGTAACTAACGTACGGTACGCGCGCCATGTGGTGGCATATGTCTCATTTTTCAGGAATACATATTTTGAACTTCATTTAGAGATGAGCACAAATTTATATTTCAATCTGCATCCATGTCCGGAAATAAGTTTATGTTCAAATCCACCGTTGCATAAGCTCCCAATGTTTTTCTTCCATCCAGCTACTGTGAGCCCATGTGATCTTCAAGAAAAGGAAGAAGGAAACCTTCTACGGAACTTGAATTGACTAAAATTGATATCCCAATTTAAAAAAGAAACAAAGAAAAGAATACATTCCTATATTTCTCCATATTACATTTGAAAAACTAGAAAAGCAAGCAGGGGTTCGAGCCTTTTTGGTAGATCTAATCTGACTGTTTCTTTGTGCGTTATAATTCTTTTTCTTTTTTTCATTCCCACCAATTCCATTGGTAGTAAGCTTCCGAATGGATCTGTACCTATTCTATTAAAATAAAAAAGAGAACATCCAACCCCGATTAGATATCAACAATGTCACCAAAAACAATTTGCCTGCTGCTTCAAAAGCAATTTCTTTTCCGCCACGGCGAGCTCAACGCGCATATTTCTCTCCCGCAATGCGGGAGGAGGGAAATTTGGCCCTGCGTCTACTCCGTGGCGAAAAATCACGTTCTGACCGCGGAAGGTTAAATAAAGGACCCTTACCCACATGTTTACCACCCTCACCTTCGGCTCGGGTGGTAATTCTGCACGTGGGAACGACTCCTTTATTTTCTCTCTCTAGATAGAGAATACACTATTTCGCCCGGCGGACGCAATGTACACATTTCCCTCAAGTTTCACGTAATCCGCATGTGGGCACGACTCTTTTATTTTCCCTCCCGAGGTTAAAACTATACTATTCTTGAGAATTTGAAATGGTTTCGATGTATATCACAGTCCCTGTCCCTGTGACGAGGAGTGTGGTTTGTATGAGTGTTTTTAACCAAGAAAAAGTTTGGATTGGTTTTTACTGGGAAGTAGAAATTTTTGAAAAATACAAAGAAATGAAAAAGAAAGCCAAGTCAGCAATGTCGAATGAACGAACATAATGCACAATCAGATTTCTATGAGAAAAATAGTTTCGAATCGAATAAGAATTTAAAAAAAATCATCATGAAATAAAAAATTACTAGAAGGAGGACCAACGTCCTTGGCGCGGATCAAAAGATGGCGGATTAGATTGATATTAGACAGTGAGTTGAAAACTCTGCGCCAAGAACGTTGGTTCTCCTTCTAGTAATTTTTTATTTCATGAAGAATTTTTTAAAAATCCTTATTCGATTTGAAACTATTTTTCTCATAGAAATGTGATTGTACACTGTGTTCGTTCATCCGACATTGCTGACTTGGCTTTCTTTTTCATTTCTTTGTATTTTTCAAAAATTTCTACTTCCCAGTAAAAACCGACCCAAACTTTTTCTCGGCGCTGTTTTTTTCCAAAAACATTTGTTTTTTTTTTAGGGAGATGTCATAATTTGTGTCAAAATAAGCAAGGAATTGTTTTTATATCCTACAAATTTTTTCATTTCCAATTCAATTCGGTTCATTTATTTTTCATACAATAGATCATCTTTCCAATTAACAATTGAAGCAAAACAAATAATTGTACTTCACAGCCATAATTGTCACCGACTTTTAATTACTTCTTCCAGATTTTCCGACTTAATTTGCTTCTTCCAGAATTTATTTATGCCCGGAACTCAATTGAAAAATATCTGTGGAATTTATCGTTCATGCACCAAATTCAATTAGTAAATTTCCGGGCTCCCTCCTTGGTGTGTATGGCTGTATTGCAGTGCTACCAACCCCGTAATAAAAAAATGATAGCAGATAATGTAAAATACGAAAATGTGCATGTGAACCCGTTGCTATGCGCGTAATTTTTTAAATATTGATTGGAATAAAAAAATAGTTACATCAATAAGAAGTTTATTGTCGATTTATATAATGTAACTAAGATTATTTTTCATGTAGTTTGTCCCATTTGTATTTTATTTAATTGTGTATAGATAAACGGCAGCGTTCGGCCAGTTTTGTACAGTCAGAGTCAAAACTTTTTCTTGGCAGATACGCTGCCGGATATCTCGATCGAAGGGTCTCAGTCTTATGGACGCTCAACGTAAATAGACGACGATTATCATTTGGGTTATTGAATTCTGCTTTCCTATCTCAATTTTGAGTTATCGCGAGTACAAGGCATTTAGAAACAAATGCAAAATTGAAAATATCTCGAAAACTTCGTATGAATGAGTATACATCTTTTGATTGATATAGATAGAAGACAACAGGATGAGCATTTTGAAAAAAAAATGAAATTTGTCTGTGATGTCCAAAAATCTAAGAAAAATCAAGAACAAAACCATAATGAAAGTCCGCTAAACTAAAATTCAGAGACAAAGAACTTCATCCACAATAAAATTCTGATGTACAAATTAGAGCAACCAACCGAGGAATTCGGCACACTCGTGACGAAATTCCATATTCAGCATGTTCCGATTTCCCAGCATCGAAACTGACTGACCGAAATTGAAAATTGCGAAATGACCGATCGATGCCACCAAAAAATAAACAACGAAATGAGCAACAATAGGCAAATGGGCTACTTTTCCACCAATGAGAAATTGAATCGTGGAAGCTCCACGAACCACAGGAGCTTAAAAATTAATTACCAAATGTCAGTCTTGAAGCATCCGCGGAGTTTTGAACATCTTTGATGGAAACAGCCACGGGATCGTCTGTCATTTCAACCCCTCCCCGATAAATAATTCGCATAGTCGAAATTGCCCGTGATAGCTATTGAAGATAAGTAGAGATAAGTAGTTTTAGTGAACGACTGAACTTGTTCAGGGAACACTCCTTTGGACCTGATGAAACCTGCATGAAATCGGATATTGGCGCCACAGTCGCGGAACGTTCGAGAAGGATGACGTCATCGATGACTCGTCATCGACTCGCGTGGGGGGGGGGGAATCCCTCTAAGACCGGTTGGGACTTGTATGAAATATGATGACCTGTTGAAACTTGCATGAAATCGGATATTGGCGCCACAAGATGTGGAAGGTTCGAGACGGATGACGTCATCGATGAATCATCGACTCACATGGTGGAGGAACCTCCTAAGTCCTGGTGGGACATATAATATTATGAAAACCTGTGGACACATGGATAAAATTGGATATTGCCGCCACAATCGCGGAAATTTTGAGATGAATGACGTCATCGATGAGTCACTCGGGCTGATGACTCATTTACTTGCACGGTGGAGGAACTCCCCCTAAGTCCGATACATGTGCAAATATTTAACAACATTTGCAAACATTTTGCACACATTCGACAACATTTTGCAAACATTTGTCGACATTTGGAAACATTTGTCACATTATTTAACATTTGATAACATTTGACAACATTTGCAAACATTTTCAAATGTATGCAAAAATATGCAAACAATTACAAACATTTGACAATATTTGCAAACATTTGACATTTGCCAACAATAGCAAACATTGGGAAACATTTGCAAACATTTGACAAAATTTGCAAACATTTGCAAACATTTGCAAACATTTGCAAACATTTACAAACATATGCAAACATGTGCAAATATGTGAAAATAATGGTCGAATATTTTCAAGATGAATGACATCGCTCCGGTCGATGATTCATCGATTCATGTGATGGGGGTGTCTCATAATTCTTGTCGAGCCTTGTATGGAAGACGATTCCATGATGCCTTACAGATTCTTACGAAAGAATGATGTTATTGGTATTTTACTTTTCCTGGAATATTCGAGAATATTAGAGGTTTTATAAAATCGATCGCGCTACATTCACCGAATGTTCTCGAGATAGATGACATCATCGTTCATGTGGTGGGGGTATCTCATAATTCCTATTGAAACTTATATGGAATATGATTCCATGATGACTCACAGATTCATATGAGGAAATGATGTCATTGGTATTTTAGTTATTCTCGAATATTCGATAATATTAGAGATTTTTATAAGAGGTAGCGCCACAATCGTTGGATTTTCTCGACGGATGAAATCATCGCTCGGGCCGATAACTCATCGATTCGCATGGTTGGGGGTAGTCCATAAATCCTATTGTAGCTTCAACGTGCAGGATATCAAGATTATCATCATTGACAAATAAGTTTTTGTGAAAAAATATTAAATTCAATATTATTAGAAAAAAAATAGAAGGAATATATTTAATACTAAATTTAAAACAATTGTATGATGAAAAGTATGCATAAAGCAATGAAACCGTTCATTTAAATGTGTACATTATTATCATTACTATGATTATAAGATACAATCTGTGAAAATATATCATTACACAAGTGGCTTGATATACCTCCAAGGAAGAGTGTTTGTTGTATTATGTGAAATCATTCATTTATCGTCTTCCCAACTCAAAACCAACTTCTGCTGGCAGATTGTGTGTACCTCATGTTTTTTGCTCTGGATCAAATACTGATTTTGACAATATGCTCATTATCAAAGAGACAGTTTTTATAATCATTAAACATGATCTTCCTGAGAGTTGAAGCTTTAACACCTTTACCTTTCTTCTTCTTAGCTTTATCATCATCTAACATCTTAAATGCATATATCTTCGCTCGGAGACCGACAAATTCAACCATAATTCGACCGTTGTTTTCATCTTTCATACTCATTATCCTGTCGATAGTCAGATGTATCGAACATGTGTATGGCTTGTTTGATACACTCGTAGATATTAGGTACTTGAAACGAATATAATGAACTATCTGTATCAGTATACATCAATTTCGCTGTGTGTCCAAATTTAGATTTCACACAGTTGTAGTGGAAATCGTACACAATCGTTTTCGATATATCGAGGATTGTGAAGCCAATATAGATAGGTTTCTTGAAATAAACGGATGTTCGATTCATCAAGTTTTGCTATCAAGGCTTTTGCACCATATCACCCATCCCAATGTGTGGTAAGCTTGATGTCTTTCTGCTTCCTGACATTTTCCATCGTTTTCCCGAATACAGCATTAATCATCAATTTATAGATGTTTTTTTCGAATTCATCCTTTGATTGTTGTCTCTTATTAGTATTCAGGTCAATGTAAGATTTCAACCAGGGCTTCTGATTAAATTTCAAAATACCATGGATACCTTTCAATTTCATTCCAAAATCTATGTATTGTTTTAGGTTCCGATAATGTACCACATACTTTTCTCCCGGATAAAGTGTGGTTGCTAATTTTGCATGTTTGCTCCCGGGAGGGATCAAATGTTCAGGGCAGAGTGGAAAATCTTTATGTGATTGATGCAATTCTGTAGGATACTCCAAATCAACTTCGAGGATCTAGCCCACCGGAGAATCATCTGGAACATTTAGAATGTCTACAGAATTACTATCAGCCCATACAAATGAATCACATGGCAAACTAACGCTCATCGCAGCCCCATATAAATTATTTACATCATAATACATAAAATAAGATGTTTCAGAATCTTTATCGTACAATTTTCCCATTAATGGATTATTCGCCTGAGCATATCTGTTCGCACATTGTGATACTCCACCTCGGATACCTTTCTCGGTGAATAATATCATTTCAGGATCAGTGATAAGTTCTAAATTTACCCCCGTATATTTCAACATTGCATCAAAAGCTAATCCAGGTGCTGTATAGTAATGCAATGGGTCCAATTCATAGATGGAAAAGCAGCTACGATGAAAATTCTGAAATATATCGGTTAATAATAAGACATCAGTCTGCAGATGAAGACCTGAGTATTCTCCAAACGACTCGATGTTAAATTCATTCCATACATTCATAGCATGTTGATAATCTTCATCCGATGCATGTTCATCCAGCAATTTAGAATAAACTTCTCCTGTTTCAGGTAACGCAATTTCATCCAATTTACTTCAGTTATCAAGGTAATTGGCTAATCGTTCGAGACTGCTACCCATGAAACGGAATGAATCGATGAATCTTAAATTCACACATGTCCCCAGCACCCATTTAGTGAATGAGATGTAACGTTCTTTATTCAACGGAAGAATTCTTATATCGCCTTCAAATGATGTTAAAAACTACGAACGCAGCTAGAGGACAAATCTCAAGAAGAGGAACGTTGGAGCTCTATCTTTCCACTAAATCATCATCATCCTCATGAAGAAGATGGATTTGTTCACAATCAACAATATCTCTAGAAGTAGTTACTTGTCGACTAAGAAGATGATGGAACTGGAACCAGATACACAGTACCTTATTTCTGAAGTGAGAACTCTCAGAACAAGGTTTGGAGTAATTGTGGTGGTTACTATCGATGCAACATTTACCGTATTTTTGCCAGAGAGGGTGACAAAATTTCTCCTGAGTGATAAAACACGCTTCGAGAACCTTCAAAATGCAGTCTTTGAGAAGCAGCTTAAAATCAAGTATCTTAGCGGAAAAAACGAGATTTGAATTCATCGGGATCTAAAGAGAAATCTATGAGATACAATAAGGTCGTTCATTATTAGATTTATAAGTTCATAACCACTTCTCTTTAAAAAAAATTATCATTCCTTCATATAATTGTATTGATAAAAATTTGCCTCTCCGGAAACATGCGCTCATTTTTTATAAATTGAATAATTCGACTGGGTTTTTGGTCGCTCGCTGCACTCGCTCCCATTGTGGGAGGGTTGGAGTGGGTGTGACCCATTACGGGTCGAACCAATAACTGCCCGACCGATTCCTATTTGTCTGTTTATTAAAACAAAAAACTTAATTTTCGAAATTTTCATCTTGATAACTAGAAAACGGTTGAGAATATTTTACTCAGCAGTCAATTCCAATTGAATCACATATAGTTGCATCGATCAGATGAGCATCGGATCGATCAGATGAGCATTGGATCAATCAGATGAGCATCGGATCGATCAGATGAGCAACCGATTCCATCGGTTTTCTATGTAAAATTAGTGAATTTTCGAGGAAAAACGTATTTTTGTTTATTTTTTTCACATGTCTTATGCAAATCACTAACAAACCGCTGACTCGATCATTCTCCTAATCGAATTAGTACTAAGTTCCATGAACACGCATCGATTGAAAAAAAGAAAAAAATACCCCAAAAAAAAGAAACGCGATTTTTGAAAACCCTATCCAAGTTAATGACCAACTGCGGAGGCAATCTTCATCATGGATATTCAGTCAGTCTCGAATGATATGGAAATCCAATTGTTGATATAAAAAAAGAAAAAAATAATAATCATTGGTCGCTCGTGGCAGACAATTGCTCAGTACACTTTGTGTAATGTAAATATCTGGTCGCTTTTCGCAGACAACTATAATGTATGAACAAGACAAAGATGGAATATATGCATGTATTCTGTCGCCGTTGGTAGACAATTGTAGGATTATATGAATTCTCCAACAGTTCAAATGTACCAATTGATAAAAAAAACTAAAAGTTAGAAAAAAAAATTATTACTCTTAATGAAAAGTATTGTAATTTTCCTGAGAGCTATTTTCCAATATTGTGATTCCGAATGATTGATAGAGAGTCAGACAATCTATAGAGAGTGCCGTCTGTATTAAGGTGACTAGATACCCAGGTTGGTACAATGGATTTGACACTGGGTTTCTTTCTGGCTTTCTAGTAGGTTAGATACTGTTGCGGGCCACTATCCAGAGTTCCTTATTGGTCAGATCCGCAGTATTGGCACATGCCGTGTTCCAGCCTGGGGTGGGATCTCGAGGGCACTCATCTATAGTATAGTATAGGGAGCACACGTGCAGATACTGTATCAATTTGTTCGCTGAGTGCCCTCGAAATCCCACCCCTGGAATATCTAGTAACCTTGGTCTGTATTAAAGTTATAGACATCGACAGTTTGATAACAGACAGGCGTCTCTACATAGGGAACCCATAACACTTACGGTCATCTGTTATTAGTTCTATATATCATATTTAGACCGCGCATTCCCAATATGGATTGCGTAACACAGGATTTGTGAGTTTTGGCAAAAAGACAGAGGGGTTGAGAGAGAGAGCATGACCTGGTACATCCCTTTCTCTAACAGTCCTGTGTAGGAGGGAGCTGGAGCTTGTTGTATATGAGTGGTCGCTAATAGACCTTTTCATTCTGGAAATCTAGGGGAAATATTATTTCGTTCATCCAACGGGAACGTCTCCGAAAAAAACCATGGAAAATTCTGATGAATATCGAACTTCACAATGATATACACTTGAGCGTTCAAAAATTATGATTTATATATAAATTCGGTAAAGTGTCCGCAAATCTAGTGACTGTCAGAATGAAAAGGTCTATTGGGCCTCCGTCCGAGCACTGCTAAATAAGGACATCTATCTTATCGACTTTCAAGTGGATATCACAATTCTGACAATTTCTTGAAATATTTTTCTTAAATTGTCCTCGAAATTATTTTGTGAAATAATGAAAAAAGATAAAAATGAAACCACTATAAAAAAACTACAAAAAAATTCGAATCAAAAAATTAATTTCCTTATAACTCTAAAACCGTTGATACGATTTCACTGGAATTTGACTCAAGCCTTAATCATACCGAGCTGCATCGACAATGATGGCAGAAAGTCAATTCCATCTTCTTCTAGGAGGAATAATGAAATTTGTGAAAAAACGTGATTTCGACTAGTCTTATCGGAAAATCTGAAGAACTGCTGAGACGATGTTGTTCAAAATGTAATTAGTTCTAAGTGACATGAGAACACATCGATTGCGTGAAAAAAAATTTCAAATGAATCATTCATTTCAAAGAAATCGTTGACCAAAATATTGGTCACATACGCACACACACACACACACACACACACACATACACACTGTGACGTATTTTCTTACCTCTGGGGACGGTAAAAAATACGCAGCCCTCAGCGACCAAACAACGAAAAGAAATTTGGGCGCCAGCACGGATGAACCGTGCAATTCAAAAGACAAATCACATCGACAATTACTCGAGACGAAAGAACAACCCCCGACAGCTCAGACGACCGCGGTGGCGGCTGGGTTCTCGATACAAATGGTTGTTCCGGAGTTTCCGAAATGACTTGGTTTCTTATCTAACAAATTATCTAAAAATGCAATAATCCGGGGAATAAATAATTTATTCAATAAACCCCCTTGTTCATTTCAATTCAAATCACCCCTCAGAAAATTAATAACACAGATATTCGACAAAAGCTAAAGACTCGATACACTAGAAAATCCCTAACCAATGATTGGTCCAAAATAATAAAATACTAGTCAGTCAAAGAATAAATTCAGTTAAAATTACGAAATCATGAATAAAGTCAAACTATAGAAATGACTAGCGAAAATAAAGTCAAATAATATCACTGAATGGGAGGTTAATTTTCCGATAGAATAAAATGTCAAAATATCCCAAATCGAAGAGGTGACTGACATCGACAGCGGCAACTGAAATCGCCTCGGAACAGATAATACAAGAGGTGACCGCAATCAAGGTCAGATACGAATCTCTCGAGCGTTCACAAGACGCTACAATTTCAACTGCCGATGCGATGACGAAATGATACGACAACTTCAAATATCGAAAACAAAAGTAATTACCGAAAATTTCGAATATCAATGTAGTTCTCAAAATTAGTTCAAAACTAAATACATTATTCGAAAGGATTTGTTCTACCGATTCCTCATCCGATCGGCAAACAAACCGTTGAAACGAGAGTCAAAATCCGTTCAGAGAAACCACTGAATTCCCGAGAAAATCGAACATCTCAAATCGAAATAAAATACCAAAAACCAGACGTCGAAAATAAATTATACAAAAGAGGCTAACCTCTGCCGAACAGACGATAAGAACTCGCCCGGAAAATCAACATACNGGGAACTCTTCTTCCACTCACCACAATCTCCAACGAGTCTAGTCCAGGAGCCAGGGCGAAAGATCCTCCAAATAATCCAAATCCAGTCAACGCTGGTGTCCACAACAAGATGAATTGCTCCGCCAGCAAGAGGTTCTCCACAGAACAACAGCTCGTTCGCCACCAAAACGAGAAGTAAGGCTAAAACCCACGCTTCTCCCATGCGTTCGGGACACTTCCCGCCAATCGAACCCCATTGGCCAGGGCCGTTCCATGAGCCGCTCTGATTGGTTGTAACCCAACCAAACCAGACTTATTCTCCAATAAACACTCAGCTGTGTGACAACGTCACCAAAATAGGGAATAAATATCCAATTCCTTTTCCCTTTATTTCGTATCATTACCGGACGTCTAACGTCAGTCCGATAATTTCTCTCGCACTGCCTAAACCATCACTTCCGGTCAGACGAGGAGATCCAAAATGGCCTCGCAAATCTCGGCCGATAACCGCCTTCGTCCCGTCACCACCGACAAGTGGCGCCGCCGGTGAACTGCACTCGAGCTATCCCTCCAACGCGGGAACTCGATCCAAATATAAAAGCAGCTCTTTTACCACATAACGACTTTCTGGAGTTTCCCCCTTCCCAGCTCCCTGGAGACCTGACGTCCGAGGCTGCCGAAGTCCCTATATGTGGCTCGATACAATAACNTCCAATTCCTTTTCCCTTTATTTCGTATCATTACCGGACGTCTAACGTCAGTCTGATAATTTCTCTCGCACTGCCTAAACCATCACTTCCGGTCAGACGAGGAGATCCAAAATGGCCTCGCAAATCTCGGCCGATAACCGCCTTCGTCCCGTCACCACCGACAAGTGGCGCCGCCGGTGAACTGCACTCGAGCTATCCCTCCAACGTGGGAACTCGATCCAAATACAAAAGCAGCTCTTTACCACATAACGACTTTCTGGAGTTTCCCCCTTCCCAGCTCCCTGGAGGCCTGAAGTCCGAGGCTGCCGAAGTCCCTATATGTGGCTCGATACAATAACAAAAAAAATAAAAAACCAAAGCATTAGTCAGAACCCCAAAAAAACCCTTTTGACTCTCGCTTCGCAGTGATGACTTCTCGTCTGGATGGTAAATTTCACCGTTGAACGGTCGAAATAAAATAACACGTTACAACACATACACCCATCCAAAAACGTCATAGAATTTTTCCACGGGTCATGAAACATGGAAATATGATGAAATATCCATATTTGATTTTCGGCGTCATTACAATAACTTCCTCCCTACGGGTCGGGAAGTTAATAAATCCACAAAAATTAATCTGAAAAGAATGGAGTTTCCTAATTTTTCCCTATTTTTGGTAACTTGTCTTAAATCTTTCTTATCGATGTAAGATTTGTAAATTAATAAAAAACAAGAAATCCTCACATGTGTGGACAAAAAAGAAATAAAAACCAATAGAATAAGAGATTTGAACGCAAACAAACTCGCTGTTGATACTTGAAAATATTTAAAAACATTTGCATACATTTGTCAACTTTTGCAAATATGTGCAAACATTAGCCAACATTTGTCAACATTTGCAAACATTTGCCATTCTTGATTCGTGAATATTCCTAACTAAAATCCCATCTCTAAACAAAATTTCCTTATTTCGAATATTTCCCATCAAAATCGAGCTGCAATTTAATATTTTAATGAAAAGGTAAGAGTATGAACCTAGCGTCGTACAGTAAATTCAAATTTTAATCATTTTAGCTGTCTTTTTAATAAAACAATTAAGAAGATAGTCCTCCGACGCTGATATTTTCTCCAGACATCACACATGAAACGGAATGAGTCGTTGAATCTTAAATTTACACAAGTCCCTGCTACCCATTTAGTGAAAGAGATATAATGTTCTTTATGAACTGGAAGAATTTGGATAGTACCTTCAAGTGATGTTGCAAAACTATGAATGATAAAATGAGCATCATAACCGGAGAGATTCTGGAATATAATAGGAATAGTATGAGAATTTTGATATGCAAGGTTACAACTCCTATGCGCAGCCCTGTGATATTTTCCTGTTAAATGACAATGATCACGAACCTTATCACTTTCATTCAAAGAATTTTTACACATGTGACATGTCACTGCTGATTCGAAATCCTCAATTTGCTGAGCTGATAAGTTTCCCTTTTTCAGATTGGCCTTCAAGTATTTATCTACTCTGTATGATAGCAGCTTCATCTCCGTTGAAAACCACTCAATGCAATGAGGACCTCGATGGGTTTTGACTTGTGATAATGAATCATCAAAAACACATTTCACACAGAATGCGATACTATGAGGGATATGATGATCATTCTCTTTTGACTCTATTAAACATTCTAAATCTGCGTAAACGGCAAATGGGACGGTTTCTGGAAGTTTTGAAATTTTTAAAGTTCAATATTTTATCTTTCTCTTCAGGTAAAACCATTCGTACTTTATTAAAATTTTCCTATGATAGCTCTATGGGGATGAGTTAGCTTTTCTTCTTCAGTTATTATTACTGCATATTGTTCATTAGTTTCTCTGAAAGTTAGCTTTTCTGATGGTTTCTTTAAATGTAACGTTTCAAATTCATTCAAGCAGGTATTCATAAAATTTTCCTATTACCATTTTATCGAAGGATCGAGGGAGAGAGAGATACGTAAAAAAAACAATCGGTTGTAGAGAAGAAAGGAATAATAAGAATAATGATGATAACATTCCATCAAGTGGAAAATCTGACAAAATGAGTTGAACATGAATCTTATTTAATTTAATAGAATGATAAACAATGAATTATACGTGATAGAAGGAAAGAATTTGCAAAATAACCATTCGGAAGCGTATTGCCATTTTATTAACAAAAATAACTGTACTATATACAATACAAGGGTAATTTTCCACCAAAAATATTATTAATTTTTTCGAAATAATCACAATATTGTTCTCATGTACTTTGCATAGTCGATACATATTATCATAAGGAATATTTAAAAACATTTGCAAAACATTTTTAAACATTTGCAATTATTTCAAAACATGAAAAAACATTGAAATTTTTTTTAAAAAACATCGATTGTAAGACGTCTAGAGGTTTTTTGGTGTCAAAATATTCCTTATGGTAATATCTATCGACTATGCGAAGAACACGAGAACAATATTGTGATTATTTCGAAAAGATTAATAATATCTTTGGTGGCAAATTGCCTTTGTTTTGCATATAGTATAGTTATTTTTGGTAATAAAATAGCAATACGCTTCCGAATTGTTATTTTGCAAATTATTTACTTCTATCATGTATAACTAATTGTTTATCCTTCTATTAAATTAAATAAGATTCATTTTCAACTCATTTTGTCAGATTTTTAACTTAATGGAATGTTATCATCATTATTCTTATTATTCCTTTCTTCTCTACAACCGATTATCTTTTTTACGGTTCTCTCTCTCCCTTGGTCCTTCGATTAAATGGTAATAGGAAAATTGTATCAATAACTGCTTGAATGAATTTGAAACGTTACATTTGAAGGAACCATTAGAAAAGCTAACTTTCAGAGAAATTAATGAACAATATGCAGTAATAATAACAGAAGAAGAAAAGCTAACTCATCTCCATAGAGCTATCATAGGAAAATTTGAATAAAGTACGAATGGTATTGCCTGAAGAGAAGGATAAGATATTGAACTTTGAGAATTTCAAACATGCAGAAACCGTCCCATTTGCCGCTTACGCAGATTTAAAATGTTTAATAGACTTGTGACATTGTCTGGTATTTCTAAAATATCAGGCGATGTGAAAAGGTGCGTGTTGAGACAAGTGAAAATCAACGTGAATTCTTTAATCTCTCGAATGTTCAAAATATATTTATTCCGGTTATGGCAGTAAACTTGAGATTATCCTCAATAATTAGAGAAATAATTCGTAAACAATACTTTCCTGAGAACTCTTCACCATTCAGACGCACGCAGTGAAATGTACTCCGTTACCTATTTGTTGTCCGGTGTGCTCGTGCTTGATCCAATTTATTCACCCTATATCTGGAGGAGAGGATATTGTTCAGTAAATAGAAAGATCATTGACTAACTGATAGGTCTATATTCTCGAGACTTGATATAAAATGATTTAGGAAGAGAAAAACAAAGGAATTCCATAAACGCGGGTCGTCACCCAGAATAATAACAATAGAAATGAAATAATGCTATTGTTCAATAAGAAAAATAAAAGAAAGAACAATAATCAAAAATGATAATAATAATAATACAAAATGCCGGAAACTACGGTCCACCCAACTCGATACAATCCAAAAGAATTATGAACCAAAAATATTTGTTGAATTGCTATCCGGAGAAACACTAAAAAGGCTCAGTTATTCATTTATTAATTTCTCAATGGTAAAAGTAGAGTGAGCAGGTCCACAGACACTGCCTGGACTTCCCAAATACCTGTTATCCGCGATACTAGCTACGATATATTTCTCTTTCACTCGAGCCTTCGGAGAACAATCAGCCAAAAGAAAGATGAAGAATACAATACTAAATCCGAATGATAAATAAGTAGAATAATCCCTATTCAATGTCAATTAATTTTGTCCCAATATCATCTGTAGCCTAGACGCTAGTAACGCTTACAATAAATTATTGTATTTCGCTCCGGTAAGCACCGACTCGACAGCCACGCGGTTTTATCAAGATTCAGTCGATAGTCTCCGTTCGCAATGAGATTCCTCCTGCCAGAGAAGCTGACAGGAGCTTCAATGAGCCCCAAAATGGTCTCATACTACTAATGACCCCGTTGCCGCAATGACAATATTTAATGTGTGCACACTCACTCTAATCACTCGTCCTGACTCAATATTACACCTCGGCTCTGTCCTTCGCCACGTGTTCGCCCGATGAATAAAATATTCTCCTGGATATTTGCCGCCTATATATCGCCTCGAAAATGCCCTCAGTCGCCTCAAAAACCTCCGGATAAGGTCCGGAAAATCTTGTTCCCACCTCCGTTGTCGAGTTTGCACGAAAAGCTTCTTAATTGGACCCACACAATAGATACGAAAATTAGAGAAACTTAAAGTGATACAAAGCGATTAACAGTAGAGGTGGAAGTGAAGAGAGGCGGAAATGACCATTGCCCTCTCAATCTCATGCTGTCTCACTCCATTTCTTTCGGGCCTTGACATTGGCCCTGAATTCCAATATTCGCCAATCCCGGCCTCATTTGCATATTTCGCCGGCCACGTACTGTCCGGTGGTGCCGTCTATTCTCTCAGGTGCATATCTCCGGTGGTCAGGTGATCTGTGACGTCTTTCCGGTGTATAGGATTGCCTTGCATATGGGCCGCAGCGATTATCCATACTATTGACGGTTTGCGTGTGTAGTTGTGTAAGCTCCGGAACGTGCTGCGCCCTCGTAGGATATTCTTTTGGGTCCGCAGAAGATCTGAATTACCCCATGAGACAATGTTATGACAGGTATGAAGGGTGTGACTATGTGAAATTTTCGGATGGTGTTCTTCCTGGTTCCAGGACGTTGTGACTCGTTCCCCAGACCTGCAGATGGTCCTCTCCGGTGGCTGATGATCTCCTAGTGTCTCTAGTGAGTCAAGACTCCTCGTAGATACTCATCGGCTCACTCATTCCTTATAAACTAGACCTAACCTCGAAATGTACGATCGATGCATGTGAGCGTTCTCCGGATTATTTTATTTGTTTCCCGCACGTCCAATCGAGGAATAAAACGAAGCCCCTTGTCACACACCCCCGCCAGATTGGACGTACCTTCCTCTCTACGTCAGTCTTCTCTTGTTATGACATTTTTCAACTCAATCATCGCGCGATTGTGTGGTCTTTACGGCTAATATTCTACTCACGGGATGAGAGGATATGCACATCTTTTTCAGCGGTAAGCTGCAGGAATGTAGTATCGAGGAAGGAGGTAGAAATGGATTGTACTTGTCGTTACCGTCCGGTTTGTAGGGGTGCATCGTCTAGTGAGGTTAGATAATTAGATAATGGGAGCTGGGATAAATAGTAGTTATCACAAGCGTAAGGCTTAAAGGTATGGAGAATGGTAATATGGAGAATGTCTACCATTGTTTTCAGGATGCTGATACAATAATGCCTGACCTTTATTTCCTAGATCCGGGCGTTCCGCATTAGCTGGCTTCTGAACTCTTTCTACCCTGGACTTGGACTCCGGTAATTCCCAACGTCGCCTTTTTCTTCTCCGAATCACCGCCCAGTGAACGCTAAGCTTGTTGTCTTCGTCGCTCCTCATTCCTTCCGTGGCTCCCACCATCATGTTCTTTACAGTGCTGACTGTAACCTTCTCGTGATCTTGCAGCCTGGCACTCGATATCCGGACTGCTTTCTGTTGGGCAGACTCAGTTCCAGGCAGAGATCGCTCAGCTCCGGAAAATGACTCTTCGATACAGCAACTCATTTTTCCTGAGTCCCCTGTTAGGTCCTTCATGACACGTGCTGGTGTGCCTTTATTCTGAACCCTTGATTCACCGCTGCTTCTCACCTTCAGAAATTCTTTCTCCTTGGGTTGAGGACTAGCAATCAATAGGTCGTTTTCCTTCGACCTAATATCTCTCCGGACATTTGCAGTGGCTTTGGAAGGACGATTCGTACTCAACTCTGCCCTTAACTTGGAACACTCTGTTGCTAAAAGAGAAAGCCCAGCCACGGCGAATGGCTCTTTGACACATTCGCTCCGTTCTCCAGAATTCATGACCTGGGCCTCCAGTGTATGTGTTGATGCGCCTCCGTTCCAGTAGAGTCCGTCACAGTATCTCACCTCCGGAAGTGCCTTTTCCTCGTTATATCCACTTGAGGCGGGAATCTCGCTTCTCATCGAGACGGTTTCGGTTGGAGTACTCACCGTGTGTTCTGCTTCTCTCTTCACCATGTCTGGCGACTCTGGACTCTGGACGTCGGGTTCTCTACTGATAGAGGTGGCAGGCCGGTGTGTAGGGTAATGCGAGAAAGGGGGCACCACTGTTCTCATTTTAGTGACAGTAATCCTGCCTTCGGATCCCTTTCTTCTCCCGTGACAATTGTTTTCAGGGTCTAGGGTTCCACTCTGAGATGTTGACCCTTGACTAACACCACTCGTTGACTCGGGTTTAACCGATTGATTTTTCCCGCTTCCTTCAATCTCTCCAGTTGCTCCGGAGAGGTACATTCGAAGCACTCTACCTAAGTATCCTATTCCACGTCGATTCAACATTCTTCCAGTTACTAGGAGCATGAACAGTCGTTAGATTCTGACTGATTGTCCTGCTCCATGTAGGTTCACTTGTTATCCAGTACCGATTTCTCCAGGAACTGAAAGACGCTGGCTCGGATACAGTCCGTGGTCGCATCCCTAGTCTCTCAGGCATCTCTGGAGATTTCTTTCTCCAGTTCTCCGTTAATTGTGGTGCTGTCTCCGGACCGGGCTCTGACGTGTAGCTCTTCATTAGTTCGCCTCGTCTCCCAGAGTGTGATGTGCTGAATGTGAAGCGAGAGCGGCATGGTGACAGGACTGGTCGTTTATCTTCTGGACTTCGCTCCCGCCAGTTTTCGACACTTCTCTCCGAGGAAGTGGTATTCTCATCTCCGGAAGAGGATTGAGACGTGAGTAAGCTACTGGATTCCGCTATCTCAAGGGGTCTCAATTGATCGCGTCTCGAAATGTTGATGGTGATCTATAGGTTTTTCCTTCCAGAGCATGGTGATTTTGGAGCAGAAGACGCGCGCCATAACGATCGAACCTTTAGCTCTTCGTCTGGTGTATGAATACGCCCATTCTCTGGCTGCCCTCGGACGACGTTGTACTCTTAACCCTGGAAGAATTCATGGGGGTCCTGAACCTTGAGTACTCCAGCATGGGGACTCCGTCGGACATCCTGTCTGGTTCTTGCGAAGTGTTACCTTCGAAGCTTCTGTCAGTAAAACTCTCAACTGCTGATGCAGTGGCTAGGACTAGTTCTATCTGAACTGTCCTTATTTCTGAACTCTTCCCTGAAGGTCGAGTTCTCCGGTTTTGATGAATCTCTGTCGTTACAGTCATAATCTCGTTCGCGGAGAATGCATCACGATGTCGTAGTCTCTTAGTGTTTAGGTCACTAGCCGAACCAAACTCACTCAGTTTCACCGCGGAATGTGTACTAATAATCTCTGGTAGCAATATCCTAATTGGAGCTACTTCTGATGTTGATTTCATCAGAATCTTATTTTCGTCTCCCATCATAATGGACGTCAACTCGTGAGCTAGGATATTCTGGGACAATATCTTCACCTTCTACGGTGATGAAGGCTCCGGTGTTCTTGATTTCTCATTCCTCAACGTGTGACCAACAATCTGTTGTTTCTCCTTCGAGCATTTGGCGCTGATTGAGCAGAAAAAGATTGCCATAAGACTGGACTGTCAGCTCTTCTTTCTGATGTTCGAAAACGCCAATTCTCGACGCAGTTTTCAGAAGACGCCGTACTCTGGACTGTTGAAGATGTCTGTGATGTTCCGAGGAACAAAGAATAAGATTTGACGAGCTCGTTGGTAGTCTTCTCCGGTTCTTGAGAAGTGTTACCTTTAAAATCTCGGCCCACTAGGTTTATGACTACAGATGTTGTGTCAAGCATTACATCTGCTCTGTCTGATTTAGACCTTGGTTCACTGCTCTTTTCTGAAGTGGTCCATGAGTGCTGATAAACTGATGTGAGAGAAGAACCCTGTGGCCGAGAGGTCTCCGGACTCTTTCTTAAACGGTGAGTTCTCCCATTCAGATAGACAGTTCTCGTCGAAATAATGCTTTCGTCCCCAGAGGAAGTACCAGAAGATAGTAGACTCCAGGGGATTGATTCGCTGGCCAAACTAGCTTTCCTCCGATCGGCTACTGCTGCCGATTTCCTGGAAATCTGAGTTCTATCTCTCATGGTAGTTAAACTCGACTCTTGAGTATTATTAATTTGTTGATGTATCATTCTCGCCTCCGGATGAAGAAGCTCTGGTCTCCTCACGAAGTAAACTTCTTCAGCCAATGACGTCAGCGGCAAGTTGTGATTCAGAGTGTCCTCCGTTGCTGACTTCAACCATTTTGCGGGCATGATCTTAGCCTGCTCCGGAGCCCTTGGACACAGCACTGTCATCACTTGTGACTCGGAAATAGGTGTATCCAGTAGTGAAGTCTCTAGCGGCAGAAATGAGATGAGATCTTCGTCTTCTGATCTACATTTCATCACACCCTCTGGAAACTCGATGTCGACCAATAGTTCCGTTGGTTGGATAGTCGAGGTAGGCGCTAACAAGCTTGTGTGTCCATCGTCTTTCGAAGATGTCAACGTTACTTCTGCTTCAGGTACAGAAAGTTTAGTCCTTGGACCATCTCGATTCCTGATATCGGTATGTTTTTTTCGAATTTCGGTTGGTGGACTCTCCTCACTTCTAGTTGGTGGTCTCTCTTGAATTATAGCTAGTGGACCCTCTTGAACTCTAGCTACAGGACTCTCCTGAATTCCGGCAATTGATTCCAGAATCCGTTCAACGCCAAATATTTCGCCGGACTGTGTAAGTTCTTTTGTCATTTCTTTCTCTGTCTCAGGTATTGGTAATCGCTGGCTGGTAATTTCTGTCACATCAATTGAGATAACCTTAAGCTCATGTGTCCGTAATATTTCTGCAGTCGCATGTCCGGCGAGCTGCGGAGTTACTTTCATCTTTGTATGTGGCGTGATGACAGTGGTCTTGTGTGGAATAATGGGATTCTCCTCACGATTTCTAATCACTGGGCTTTTCCGTTCTGGAGATTTAATTAGCCTTCAGGTGGAATGTCTCTGAGTCGTCTCCAGACGTTCACCCAATCTCAATGGCGGAATAGGATCACTCAGGATGAAAGGAACTCGACCGGCTATGGTGACATCACCAATTGTGGCGTATCTCTCATCACATGCTCTTCTCACAAGCAGCCTGAGAGTGAAATATCCATTCCTATTCCACTCGGCCATTTTGTTTGCACTGAAAGGGCCCGGAACCTCTCCTTGAGGGTCTTGATAGAACCATTGGTCGGATGTCTCACAAGCAGCGTGGGAGTGAAATATCCATTCCTATTCCACTCGGCCATTTTGTTTGCACTGAAAGGGCCCGGAACTTCTCCTTGAGGGCCTGATAGAACCATTGGTCGGATGTTCCGGTTGTCACTGACCGGTGATTGGCTACGATATGAGTTGATTCGATGTCTTTTCGGGTTCTCTCGTATTCTGAGCTTTTTCATACGTTATTGGATCTTTCGTGGTATGCATGGCTTCTCCTGCCATTTACTTCACGAGGCTCCGGGAATGAATCGGCTTGTCAACAACCTTCCTCGCTCTTTGCCTGTCAATAGGTTTCACAGGAGCTGCGGGTATTGGTCGGTCCTGGCGTGCCGTGCGTTTTGGAGATACATCCGTTCTGGTAGGCGAAATGACACTGCTGTCTTCTGGAGTCGCGAGGTTTCTTGCTTGATGTTCCATCATGGCAGTTGCCTATATGTCTTGAGTAGCGAGGTCTGGTGGAATCTGACTCAAATAATCTTGCTAAGCCTTCAATGCCAGGCGTGTCATCTTGACTCCAAAATCCTCTGAAATCTTCGGCATAACATTAGCACCGGGGTATATCCGCATTACGTTGATAGTATATGAACTCTGTCAAACGCGTTGTCGTATTCTCTCAATGCGTCACTTCTGCTCATCCGTCTTGCAGCCTCCAGGGGAAAGCATGAGGCCAATGGATGGAAAATATTTTAGGGTAGAAATCTAAAGCTTGAGCAATCCGTGAGGTCTCAGTCTATGAGCGATGACAAATTGAAGTTCAACTGCCTGGTCGCACAGACCACAAGCTATATCTCTATTTGAAAATGACCAGAACTCGTGAGAACGAGAGGAAAAACACCCAACCGTATTCTTGTGGACAAAATGAATTGAGTTTGTGTTTCCGGCGAATCCAACAAAAATAAATCGAATTCGTATTTTCTGGAAATTCAACAGAAGAACTAAATCTCATATTTCTGAGAGAATCAAGAAAAACGAATGCAAGTTGTATCCTCGGAAAATCCACGAAATAAATTAACGAAAATTACTCCCCGAAAGTACTCTCCGAAAATTCAATGAGAACGAATGAACTTTGTTTCTTCTGAGAATTCACCAGAACCAAATGAAATTTATATTTACTGAAAATTCCTTCATGCATGAATACACTTTGTAGTTCTGGGAAATTCAGCAGAATGTCAGAATTTTGTGTTTCCGGAAAATTCAACGAAAATCACTGAAATCGTATTTCCAGAAAACTTAACGAAAATGAATGAAATCGTTTTTCCAAAAATTCAAGAAATAAATCAAGTCCCCGTTTCCCGAGAATGCGACAACTGAGTGCACGTATTTCCGAAAATGCCCACAAAAATGACTGGAATTTAATCTCCGGAAATTCGATGGAACTCAAGTTCTTGATAGCCTAGCTCTGTATTCCTTATACTGTCTCAATGGAGTATAAGGTCCGCTTGTCTAGGAGACGTCAGAATTGATAATAAAACTCTAGAGAGTTCTCTCCTCTCAATAAAATTTGAACTATTATTTCTTGAAATGGTCCGAGGCCTCTGTAATACGACGGTCTCTAGCTCTACGTCTATGTATTTGGTGATAAAGTCACAGTCCAGGGAAACAAGTAACTCATTTAGATTACTTCAACGGTTAATGGATGACGATCAGCGAAGGCAATGTGAGAAGAGAAATAAGGAAGCAGTTTTACCCCAAAATCCTTTATGATCACCGGTGCGACCGGTTCCGACATGCGTGAACCCTCTCTTCACTCTTCACTGAACCCTCAGATAATTGTTTCAAATGAAATGGTTTAAGAGATCTCAGTGGTTCGAGTTCAGATTCAGAAGACTCAGATACCTCAATGTGCTCAGAGCGCGAACAATTCTGGAGATTATGAGAATCTTCATAAAAAGTTTTCCGAAAAATGAATCAAAATGCTTAGAAGTAATGAATTGACAGGTCGTGGGTTGTGAAAATGAACAATAACTCTCGGGAATGTTCACGATCTTCTCTAAAAGATATTCTCCAAAAGATAAGAGGATTTACTGACCATGTAATTTGAAGGCTCAAATGCCGTGAGATAAGGTTGGGGGTTGTCACAATAAACTGAACATCTGAACTCTCAAAAAGATTCCAACTAAAAATCTAATTTAATCCGAGAAAATATCAAACTCCAACTCAAGAATCTCTGATGACTCGTTTCGCTGAAGCGAATAGGTAGGTTGGGTGTTGTGACATTGTCTGGTATTTCTAAAATATCAGGCAATGTGAAAAGGTGTTGAGACAACAAGTGACAATCGACGTGAATTCTTTAATCTCTCGAATATTCAAAATATATTTATTCCGGTTATGGCAGTAAACAATTCGCAATGAGATTCCTCCTGCCAGAGAAGCTGACAGGAGCTTCAATGGGCCCCAAAATGCTCTCGTACTTACTAATGTCCCCGGCGCACCAATGACAATATTTAATATGTGCACACTCACTCTAATCACTCGTCCTGACTCAATATTACACCTCGGCTCCGTCCCTTGCCACATGTTCGCCCGATGAATAGAATATTCCCCTGGATATTTGGTGCCTGCATTTCGCCTCGAAATTGCCCTCAGTCGCCTCAAAAACCTCCGGATAAGTTCCGGAGAATCTTTTTCCCACCTCCGTTGTCGAGTTTGCACGAAAAGCTTCTTAACTGGACCCACACAATAGATACGAAAATTCGAGAAACTTGAAGCGATGCAAAGCGATTAACAGTAGAGATGGAAGTAAAGAGAGAGGCAGAAATGATCTTTGCCCTTTCAATCTCATGCTGTCTCACTCCATTTCTCTCAGGCCTTGACATTGGCCCTGAATTCCAATATTAGCCAATCCCGGCCTCATTTGCATATTTCGCCAGCCACGTGCTGCCCGGTGGTGCCGTCTGTTCTCTCAGGTGCATATCTCCGGTGGTCAGATGATCTGTGACGTCTTTCCGGTGTATAGGATTGCCTTGCAAATGGGCCTCAGCGATTACCTACACTATTGACGGTTTGCGTGTGTGGTTGTGTGAGCTCCGGAACGTGCTGCGCCCTCGTGGGATATTCTTTTGGGTCCGCAGGAGATCTGAATTACCCCGTGGGACAATGTTATGACAGGTGTGAAGGGTGTGAGATTTTCGGTTGGTGTTCTTCCTGGTTCCAGGACGTTGTGACTCGTTCTCCAGGCCTATAGATAGTCCTTTCTGGTGGCTGATGATCTCCTAGTATCTCTAGTGAGTCAGGACTCCTCGTGGACACTCATCACCTCACTCATTCCTTATAAACTAGACCTAACCTCGAAATGTACGATCGATGCATATGAGCGTTCTCCGGATTATTTTATTTGTTTCCCACACATCCAATCGAGGACTAAACCGAAGCCCCTTCATCACAGAGTCAAAAGAGAATGATCATCATATCCCTCATAGTATCGCATTCTGTGTGAAATGTGCTTTTGATGATTCATTATCACAAGTCAAGACCAATCTGAACAAGAGAAACTCATCAACTCAGCAAATTGAGGATTTCGGATCAGCAGTGACATGTCATATGTGTGAAAATCCTTTGAATGAAAGTGATAAGATTCGTGATCATTGTCATTTAACAGGAAAATATCGTAGGGCTGCGCATAGGAGGTGTAACCTTGCATATCAAAATTCTCATACTATTCCTATTATATTCCAGAATCTCTCCGGTTATGATGTTCATTTTATCATTCGTAGTTTTCCAACATCACTTGAAGGTACTATGCAAATTCTTCCAGTTAATAAAGAACTGGAAGTACTGGTACTTTGCTCCCTGATGAGTGGGAGAGAAGTGAGTACTTCCCGCCCTCGGGTGAAAAGTTACACCCTCGGGCGGCAAGTCAAGACTCCGCTTTTGGGAGCAACTTTCCACCCTAGGGCGGAAAGTACTCACTTTCCTCTCGCCCATCAAAGAGCAAAATACGAACTTTCCTTTGCAGGGTGGTAACAATAGAATGTGCACCTCGGGCGGGAAAACATGACTTTTTGCTCTTGATGGACAATATACTAATCTCTTTCACTAAATGAGTAGCAGGGACTTGTGTAAATTTAAGATTCAACGACTCATTCCGTTTCATGTGTGATGTCTGGAGAAATTATTAGCGTCGGAGGACTATCTTTTCAATTGTTTTATTAAAAGGACAGCTAAAATGATTAAAATTTGAATTTACTGTACGACGCTAAGTTCATACTCATACCTTTTCATTAAAATATTGAATTGCAGTTCGATTTTGATGGGAAATATTCGAAATAAGGAAATTTTGTTTAGAGATGGGATTTTAGTTAGGAATATTCACGAATCAAGAATGGCAAATGTTTTCAAATGTTAACAAATGTTAATAAATGTTTGCAAATGTCAATAAATATTTGCAAATGTTGACAAATGTTGACTAATATTTGCACATATTTGCAAAAGTTGACAAATGTATGCAAATGTTTTGAAATGTTTTCAAGTATCAACAGCGAGTAGGCTAGCGTTCAAATCTTTTATTCTATTGGTTTTTATTTCTTTCTTCTCCACACATGTGAAGATTTCTTGTTTTTTTATTAATTTACAACTCTTACATCGATAAGAAAGATTTAAGACAAGTTACCAAAAATAGGGAAAAATTAGGAAACTCCATCCTTCTCCGAATAATTTTTGTGGATTTATTATCAATACAATTATATGAAGGAATGGTAATTTTTTTTTTCTTATAAACTTATAAATCTAATAATGAACGACCTTATTGTATCTCATAGATTTCTCTTTAGATCCCGATAAATTCAAATCTCGTTTTTTCCCCCAAGATACTTGATGTTGAGCTGCTTCTCACAGACTGCATTTTGAAGGTTCTCGAAGCGTGTTTTATCACTCAGGAGAAATTTAGTCACTCTCTGGCAAAAATACGGTAAGTGTTGCATCGATAGTGACTACCACAATTAATCCAAACTTTGTTCTGAGAGTTCTCACTTCAGAAATAAGGTACTTTGTATCTGGTTCCAGTTCCACCATCTTCTTAGTCGGTAAGTAACTATTTCTAGAGATATTGTTGACTGTAGACAAATCCGTCTTCTTTATGAGGATGATGATGATTTAGTAGAAAGACAGAGCTCCAACGTTTCTCTTCTTGAGATTTGTCCTCTAGCTGCGTTCGTAGTTTTGCAACATCATTTAAAGGCGATATGAAAATTCTTTCGGTGAATAAAGAACGTTACATCTCATTCACTGAATGGGTGCGGGGAAATTTGTCGCAGGACTGTCACGCCGATTTTTCCAGGAACAATTTTTCCCCTTCGGTGAAAGAATCGTCCAATCGCTTCGTTCATGAAAACCCGTTGGTTTTTGGAGAATTTTCCGAGCAAAAAAATTGTGAGTTGTCCATAACCTCGCAGTGAACGATACTCCAACTGCTCCAAACAGAATTTCCAGTTTTTATCAATGAGAATGATGATCAAAGCTGCGTCGGGAGTTTCGTGAACAACGGTTGTTGAGGCAACAGCCTCATACTCGACAGGTCCAAGGGGTGGCAGCACTTCCTTGACTCGCTCTGCCTGACCGGCCGCGCTGCCATGTAGGTGCTCCAACCACGCACCGGTAGCGCTGACCTTCGTCTTCTCGAATCATTATTATTATTCACTCACAACGGTCGTTCTCTGTGCAGCGTCATTTTTTTGCTCTAAAACGGTTATCTCTAAACCGCGTGTGCATCTCAACATATCGTTTTTCTCTACCGTGTTTAACGGAAACAGTGTTTGCTCGCGGCTCTGATTTTGTGTATATTTCTCGACCCATATCTCAAATTGACTCGGAATAAACAGTTTTCCTTGTGACAAACTCAGCGTGTCTCGTGTCGCTCTCATTTCTCCAAAATCCCACTCCTTAACCCGCATCCGTGCTCCATCGGTTTTTTATTGTTAAATTCTCGCCGAAACA
>NW_021680744.1:234164-234713 GCF_001412515.2 Diachasma alloeum
GATCAAGGTGCATCAGGAAGACTGGCCTCTTCAACAAATTTTGTGGCGCGATTCTCAGGGCCAGATCAGCACCTACCAGCTCACCACTGTCACCTACGGGACCAAGTCTGCTCCATTTCTCGCCTGTAGGGTTCTCGACCAGCTGGTCACGGACGAGGGACAGCGATTCCCTCTGGCTATCTCACCATTGACCAGTGGCAGATATGTGGATGATATCTGTGGTGGAGCCGAGAAGGAAGATGATCTCCATCTTGTAGCTCAGCAAGTGACGGAACTTTGCTGGGCCGGTGGATTTCCTCTAGCGAAGTGGCACTCGAATAGTCCGTCTCTACTTCGTTCTCTGACACCGGACGGTTTCTCTCAGAGTCTGAAGCCGCTAGAGGACTCCGTCACTAAGATCCTTGGTCTGAAATGGGATCCCAACACAGATCGATTGAAGTTCTCTATCCATCTCTCAGCCGACACGAAGACAACGAAGAGGATTATTCTGTCCGAGATTGCTCAACTCTTCGATCCTCTAGGATTGCTATCACCGGTGGTGATTCGTGC
>NW_021680744.1:234945-235442 GCF_001412515.2 Diachasma alloeum
ATTCCCATCAAGGCCTATGAACTCGATCATCTCACATCTTCATTGCCTTCGTTCACGGTCTCTCAAACTCAACATTGGGAGCATCTCAGAGGATTGGAGTTAGCTGATCCTGATTATCTGACGTCAAGACCTGTTGATCTTCTCATTGGCGCAGATTTCTTTGGATCGATTGTGGAGCCGCAGGTTATCAAGGGGCCGTCAGACTCCCCTATAGCGATGCTTACTCTCTTCGGGTGGGTGGTTCTCGGACCTACATCCGCAGTGATCCCCGCGGCAAGCTCAAATCACGTCTCTGTCAGCAATGAGGAACTTGGCGATCTTCTCACCTCGTTCTGGCAGCAGGAGGAAGTCTCTAAAACTGAAGGCAATGATGGTGTTCTCACGAAGGAAGAGGCAGATTGTGAGGAGTTCTTTCAGCGCACCCATGTTCGAGATCGCTCGGGGCGTTATGTTGTTCGACTGCCTCTTGCTCGTTCTCCGTCAGAGCTCGGTGATTC